>NC_142802.1:25145605-25360605 GCF_049724085.1 Artemia sp. Qi Xiang Cuo | reverse complement strand
ATTTGTTGACAAAACGACCGATGTCATTTGCAAAAAACGACAAAGACTGGGTTGGTGCAAGTGCGTGTCGCGTCATGGTTGGTTCCAGTGTGCGTGATTCAGTAGCTTCAACGATGGCTCCAGTGCCCATCAGATCCACAGGTGTAGATGAATGCTCCGCAGACATCACGCTAATGCCACTGTCAGAAACACCCCTGGTCCGCTTGGGCGCGAAAAACGACGTAATGTCACACTTCCTCTTCATGTTGAAAATCGCTCTTCTCTTAGCCAAGTCCGAAATTGAACTGAACTGAACTGACAATCTTGCACTCTCTTATACCATACCTCGAGCGTCCATTAATCCTAATTTACTATGCAAGTAAAGGTGAACATGGGGTTACCTAATTGCGTAAGCTGATCAGAGCGTATATTATTAACCCTAATTTACTATGCAAGGTCAGGTGAACATGGGGTTACCTAATTGCGTAAGCTGATCAGAGCGCATATTATTAACCCTAATTTACTATGCAAGGTCAGGTGAACATGGGGTTACCTACGGTTACCTAACTGCGTAAGTTGATCAGAACCGTTAACCCACAAAATACAATTGGAGTTATTGTGGGAGCATATTTTTTTCTGGGAAGGTTTTGTCTTTACATGTATTTTTTTGATTAATTTTCGACGCTGCCAAAAATTTCGAGGGGGGAGGGGTTCAAACCGGGTAACCCCCCTCCCTCTGGATACGGCCTTGCCATGTATTGTGTTATCAATCACTTAAATCTTTTTTTTGTATCGTTTGTATTATTTTTGTATACTTGTATAAAATCTTTTTTTTGTATAATCCACGAACTTCGGAATACAAATCTTGAGTCGTTTGGAACAAAGGATTTTTTGTTCCTTTTCTGGCCCTTTTTGGGTAAAAAATTCTTTTTTTGCATTTCTTTTTGTGCAATAAGATCCTCTTGGCCCTGGAATTCACGGATATAAGTCTCTGGCTGCTAGAAAGTAAAGCATTTTGGCCTGCTTTTGGATCCCATTTCCGGGCATACCAAGTATCTTCTAATTCCTATGCATTTTGGTATCTTGACTCTTGTCTGAATACAAGTTGCAATCCTATCGGAACAAACAAGGATTCTGGCCCATTCTTGGGCCCAATTTTTGGTTGGTTCTTGCCCCCAGCCTAACTTTTTTATATATTAGGGTCCCTTTGGCTAAATGATGCATATTAAACAACCTGCCCCTCTCTTACAAAGCTTTAAAGTCTCCATGGCTTAAAAAGAATAACCAAGAGTTTAAATTTGATCAGACAGCCAAAAACAAACTTACTCGCCTTTTTTTTCTACCAAATCCTATCTGCGGACAATTTGTAAATTACATAATTTAGGACTGTTCCCACTATTTTATCGACAATAGGAGTTTCATAGGATATTTCAAATATTACAAGAAAAGTGGACTCTTCAAAAAAATATTTCAAGAAAATATTTCAAGAAAATTTCCATTGATGCCATTGGGAGTTACAAGTGTGCCCGGGGAGCCAAAAAGGTCGTTGTAGGGAACCGGCTGCCCTCTAATACATTTCCTTAAAAATTGTATTAGAACTTTTGGTTTTAGATTGAATAAGCCTCCTATAAAGTTTTTACGGTCATTCCTTCCATACGAAGTTGCCAGGAATAAATAATAAATGAAAAATCAATCGTTCTTTATTAATTCAAAGCAGCAGCGTTGACTAATTGTACATAACTTAAGTTGGAACTAAATCATAAATTTAAATATAAGCGTAAAAACTTGCTAATTCCAAGCGAAAGTCCGACCCGATTGAAAAACAAGCAAAAACGAGGTAAGTTCTGAATCAACACCAAAACAGGTATTTTTTTTGCAATTGAGACATAATTTTTTTTTTTTTAAATCAACAAAAAAAACATGAAGCCCAGTAAACTGGGCTTGTATTGCCACTTAATCCGTTACAAAATCGAGTTAAGTCTAAGCTGTAGAAAAGCAGCTAAAAGAAAGATACAAAAGTAATGTAAAAGAAAAGGAGAAAAGGAGAAAAGTCCTGATTCGATGCAAATACGTTTGTATAGTCTGGATTTTGATTTGACGTACAAACGAGCCAAGTCTTGACTCGGTGAAAAAAACAATCGTAGTCTCAACTGCAGAATTTCAGAGGCTATTTGTAAAACCCCTAACTAAGGCTAAAGTTTGACATAAGGGTAATTGACAAAACACAAGTGTTTTTTACCTTTATTGTAGTAAGCGACAAGTTTAAGCTTAAGCTTACTTCTTTTGGAGTTAATATATAAATAATAAGTTAAAACAAAACAGAAACATAAATTGCTGCAAATAAGAGTGGGTTTCCTCCCCCTTCCAACTTTACAGGTTTAAGTCCTATTTGCACTTGCAAAAAATACGTTTTCCGATGAGTTCGTTTTTATTCGACATAGCGTATAAATAAAATAGAAAATCAATATACATATCAATTTTACACGCGATGAAAAGTAAATAATTTCTCAGAATAAATATTTCTATAACTTTCAATTTAGCTCGACCATTTAAAAGGACACTTTCATTATTTTTTTTGTCTGGATTCTATTTTATTTAAAAGTACTCAAAAATAATGCCTAAACAAAACTTTCTACGGGAGTATCTTCTCCTCGGGGGGGGGGGGATTTCCGAGAAAAATTTTCCAAGGGGAGGAATTTCCGGCATGATATGAAAAATAATCATAAATTAAAGTCGCTTTAAATAAAAGCTTGTTGAGAATCGTCCAGGCGGACTTTTCAGGCGGGTCGTCCACAATAAATTTTCCAGCAGGAACTTTCAGCGAGAATGGTATAGCTGGGGTGAATTTACCTGGCGGGAGGGATATTTTATGCGGGAGGAAATTTCCATGGAGGGATTTTCCGTGGGGAAAGGAAACTCTCTATGGAGGTGAGCCAGATTTCACGGCATTATTTAAAAAGCGGTCAGAAATTAAATAAGAAAAACAAGTTTTTCAACTGAAAGTATGGAGCAACATTAAGACTTGAAACAAACAGAAATTATCCCGTATAGGGGGGTGTTGCTCCCTCCTTAATACCTTGCTCTTTACGCTAAAGTTTGACTTGTCATCAAAATTCTCTAAGAACGATCCCTAAAGGTCGTTAAATTAGAACCATCCTACACATAATAATTTCTGTTCGAATTAAGTTTTAATGTCACTCTTTAGGTTTAGTTGAAAAATTTTGTTTGTTTTTTTAGTTAATAATTATATAATATCGCCTGAGGATACGCGTGTTATGCTAGAATCAAACGTGATACGGAAATCAAACCTGTTCAAAAGCTTGCTTACCTTGGCCGATTATAATGTGTTTGTTTCACCAAAATTCTCTACATTTCTCCCTTTTGTGATTGTTTTATACAGACAGAGAATAAAAAGCTGCGCACAATTTATTTTAAATATGGGAAATATTTGCTTGGGCTTGGTCCAAAAGCCGGTATTCGGTCAGTAGATTCGGACTGATAGGCCACGTTTTGGCAGTTCACACCAGAGTAGCGAATTTCCATAATAAGTTCCTGAATCTTGGTCATCCTTGGATAACTCTTCAGGAATTTTCTCTTTGGACCAACTTCATTTAATTCCTATCTCTAGTATTTGTCACGATTATCAATATAGTAATTTCAATGTAAATTTCTCCGGCATTTTTCAAACTAATTCTCAATTTCATAATTATCATATGAAGAACTGTGTATATTGAAATATTTGCAATTGCATATTGCATCTGTCTGGTTTTTATGCAAAGTAACAAAAGAGACGAAAATTAATGAACAAGAGAGTAGTGAAGAATTGTGGTATGCAAAGCAATATTTGGCAGGGAAACTCACTGGTGATAAATCGCTAGGGGTGGCACCGTGATTGCGTGATTTTCGGGGATTCGGGGAACCAAATTTTTTCAGGGTGATGCATAGAATTTCGGGGAAATACCCGAAAATTCGGGGATAGTGCAAGCCCTGCTTGATTTCTAATCAGGAAAATCGAAATACTAAACCACACGAGAAGGAAAAGCTCCGACTTTGCGGTTGACGCAATAAAGAATTGCCGCAAAATTAATTTAAAGTCGACCGAACGCCGCCGTCTCTGTCGGCGGCGGCGCGCCTGAGGCATGCCGGCGGCGTTACGACACTTCGGCAGCATTCGACCGGGCCTCTCGGCGGCGGCGTTCGGTCGATCCGCCGGCACGGCACCAGGGTCTATATATATATATATATATATATATATATATATATATATATATATATATATATATATATATATATATATATATATATATATATATATATATATATATATATATATATATATATATATATATATATATTTATATTTATAGCCCAGATTATATGTATACATTAAGCGAGACTGTGACTTTAATTTAAAAATTATGAATAATTCCATAAAAAATAACTCCTGGCCTGGTAGTTAGCCTAAAATATTCCGGTGGCTAGCCGAAGGTTCCAACCGTACACACAAAACCTGGTTCACCAGTTGCGTCTGTATTTCCAAGGTTAAAGCTCCAGCTAATCATCAAAGAATCTTGGGTTCAACTCCCACGCCAACAGTAAATTTTCCATGCGATTATTTTAAATAAGCCTCTCTAACTCACACTGATTTGTTTCTACCGCCAATTTAGAAATTGACATTTGATTTTTTTTTGATTTTTTTTTTAACTTACCTTCCATTGGTTCCTCGTCTGCATTATCAATTTAATACTAACTGAAAAATTAATGGCCAAAAATTATTATACAGAATGATTTACATAAGGGAGAATTTTTATTATCGACTGATATAACAATTGAAATATTTTCTATATCACCATAAATTAATTTTTTCTGGTAAAAATCGAATTCCATCAGAACTGTCTTCACGCGATCATGACCTAAAAAAAAGATTAAAAATATTTCCATAAAATTATCCCAGAAGAAATGAAATAATCGAAACCTTATGTATATTTGATTGCTTTACTTTTTAAAGCATTCCCTTTTGTAATAGTCCATTGTTGCAAGCTGTGCTTTTGATGTGTTGCACATTATTCTTTGTATGGATTGAATTAAAATGATTTTAAAATGCTGCATACAAATAAGCTAAAGCTCTTGGGTGTACCCAAACCTGAATGCTCGACATATGCCCAATTTCATTTCAGTATCTTTACATTCACTAAACAAAGTAACGAAAATGCAAAAAAATAATAAAAGGGAAAATAAACAAGAAATAATAATAATAATATCATCATATACAAATGCAATAGAGAACAAAATGTCACTTGCAATATGTTTCCTTTATCTTTTATGAATAATCTAATTTTAGTCAATGAATTAATTTAATATGAGAAAATTATCAGTACCAAGTCTTTTACATAGCTATTTATAAAACCAACATTAAACTTCATTGGGAGCTCTGTATCTTTTATTTGATTAATCTCTTAAATAAATTAATCTGTGTATAAACTAATAACTAATCTCTAAATTAATCTAAATTAATACAATAATCTTTTAAGTAAACTGATCTAAATTAATGTATGTATCTTAATCTGTTAAGCTATTCTCTTCACTATATTCATCAGTACAATTTGAAATCCTCTGCCGCATGGTGTTTTGTTACCATTTCCACTGCTGAATTCCTCGAACCTCATAAAATTCTCACAAAGAAAAAAAATCAAAGGTTTATCAACCAAATATTGGCAAAAATATAAACAAATAGAGAGCGTGTGTTCTTTTCTAAGAATAAAGTGTTAAATGTATTCCTTTAAAAAATGGTGTTGGGTTTGTTTCGGTTTGAAATTGAATTCTGTATTTCTTTTCCAATTATATCTGTGGTTTCTATTTTAAAGTATCCTTCTTTTTAAAGCAGAGAAATTACAAGATGTTTCACAGCATGTTGAAAAAGGAGTGTATGAGATTCCTCAAAATGCAGTTTCTTGAAAACATATGCTTTCAAAACTCAGTGTAAATTAAAGATATGAAGCAGTCTCGGCCTAATAGCCTGGAAAGTAATAATTCCATCGCTATGATTCTTAGGCAAAAAATTGTATGGGGGGGCTGGAGAGGGGTAAATGCCACAATAGTGCATCAAAGATCAGTCTTTCTTTTTGTTGTTCTCTGAGCGCGGGACTAATGCAATATAGAAGTTCGTTGAAAATATCGCTGATCGGCAACATGGTTTTCACAGGACTGAAAGGAAACGGTGGCTGGCGTTTACCTCCCCCCTGGAAAATAACCCCCGCGAAAGATGCCCCCCTCCGGAGCATATAGAAAAATGAAAAATGATGGAGTCTAATAGAAAAAAAAACAATAAGATGTAAAAAAAACTTATGAAAAAGACTACCATAGGCAGCGTTCTTTACTTAAGTAAAGAACGATGTTGGCACAATATATTATCGTTATTATTTTTTTTTTTTACCAGGGCACTTCGTATAAAAGGATTTGTCGTAGAAACAAGGGCTCATTCGATTGGAAATTGAGAGGGCTAGTGCCAGTTGTAATAGTCGAAACTAATTGGAGGGAAAATTACCCCCTCCCTCCCACGCCCATCATTTCCTCAAGCATGGATTGGATTGGTAATCAGAACTTCTAGTGCCCTTTTTAAGAGTCAAAGTGATCGGAGGGCAGCTACCTCCCCCTCCGCCCCCATACACACACATCTTATTTTATCTAAATGCAACTAATAGAAATTTTGAGATAGCCATTTTATTCAAAATTATCCAAACATCATATAACATGGTTTTCGGGGTTGAAACAAACCCCCAGAGCTTGGGGACAAGGGTCTTAATTTATATCCCAGGGGCATTTTAGATTTTTATGGAAGGGATAGATGTTTGACTTTAGAGGAGGCTCATTTGGTTGAAAATTAGAAGTTCTAGTTCCCAAGGATTAAATATCCGAATATGTATACTAAACTGAAAATCTACGGTTATTATTATTATTTTTTTAGTAAAGTGCAGATTATGTTCTGGTCTTGAGTAGACATGGGGGTTGTCGGCCCTACTCTTTTTAATTTTTGCTAGTTTTGAGTTCGACTAGGTTATCTATTGTAATTTCTGTTCGGTTTGGGTTTCATTTATTGGTTAATGGGGATTTGTGGTAGTTTTACACTTGGAAGATAAGAAAAACTAACTCGTTTTTCAACGGTTGCTTCCGGAAGAAGCCTGACAACGCTTTCTTCCGTGAAAACCTAAACAATAAGAATTTGTTGGTTCCCAAAGACAACTATGTTTTCAAAGAAGACAAACCTTGTTAAACTTTTTGGTGCCATATGTTTTTAGCTTAATTTTTATGATTTTTCGCCCGCTTTTTTTCTTCTTTTTTTTAATTTGGCGCCCGCTACTGCCAAAAATTGTAGAAGTTCATATGGAAGTCTTTTCAACAAAAATGGATTTGCGTTTTTTTCTAAGTTTTTAAGTCTGTACATTTTTTGTTTTGCCTTTGCTTAGCATTTCCCAACGAAATAAAAAAAAAAACACAACTCAAATAAAATTCTCAAATTTGGAAAACCCAATTATCCGCGGATGATATTTTCCGGGGGGGGGGGGGTATTTTCCGGGAGTGTGTTTTCCACGGAGAGGGGGTGTTTTCCGTGGGGGTATTTTCCAGGAGGTTTTTCAAGGGGGATAAATGCCTAGAACCAAGGAAGAATTCAAGACATGAAGTTTTCTTGACCCAATTGCTCCGAGCATATGGTGGCCATTGTAGTGATTTTCGGATCAGCAAGCGTATTTCAAAGGATTTGTTCTGGTGGTGGTAGTGGAGATAAATGAGAACAAAAATGTGTTATAGGCCTGGATTTACTTTTATTCGGGTTTCTGTATTTTGAATTACAGTACCGATGAAGAAAATGAAGTTTGTTAAAAGAAGATCGGCGATGCACAGCGGCAACGTGGTAGCTACGTTTTTACAAATAATTCAGGAGAACAAAAAAAACTTCAGGAGATTGAAAAGAAATATTGAAGATGTGAGTTTTCTCTACCTAATATATTGCACCCTAGGATGTAAATCCTAATGATTATAGTACTAATAAACGCATTTCTTAGAGGATGTTTTCTGGAGGGTTGGATGTGTCGTATGTGAAAGAAAATTGAAAAAGAAAATTATGTGAAAGGCCCGTATATTATTTCCATTCGGGGATGCTGTATATAAGATTATGATATTAATGAGAAAAATCTAGTTTGTTGAAAAGGTAACGAAGATAGACAGCGAAAACATCTTAGAGTTTTGGAACTCTCCAGGAGAATAGAAAAATTCTATAAAAAAAAACTGGGATATTCTCAACGCAGCTTGCCCAGCGTACTGTTCGGTGGTACGGCCACCTCCTTCGCATGCCACGTGACGCCCCAGCACGGGTCGCATTTGACTTCGATCCCACCCTATACGGATGGAAACGACCCAGAGGACGCCCACACACTAGGTGGAAAGACAAAGCCAATGAATTCCTTACCCAAGCCCACATCCCGGTGGAAGAAGCTGCGATCCTGGCAAGCGATAGGTCAACCTGGAGGCGCCTAGTCTCATCGTTCTCTACGCCGAACCCTCGGCAGGAGCCTTAAGTCAAGTAAGTAAGTCATTATTCTTCAACGTGGGGCGCAGGCCCCACCGGTGGAATGAGGTAATATGTTGGTGGGTCATATGCAGGATGTGCACCCTTCGACTAACCATACTTTAGAGCAATAATAAAAAAAAAAAAAAAAAAAAAAAAAAAATGCATTTAATGGCGTCACATTCAAATGCATTTCATAGGAAGCAAAATAGCGTTATCTAAGCAAAGAGTGAAGTGGGAACAATGTATTAATTTTTTTTTTTCTGACCAAGGCACTGTACATAAGGCACTGTGTTGTCGTAAAAGATTCGAAAGGAGCACATTTGATTGAAAATTGAAAGGTCGAGTGCCCCTTTTAAGAGTTAAAAGTGATTGGAGGGCAGCCCCCCCCCCCCCGCCCATCATTTCCCCAAACACATCCAATCAAAATTTTGATATAACTATTTTTTCAGGATAGTTGAAAGGGCCAGTAATTATGCTATTGGGGATGTCAACCCCCCTCATAGTCCTTAGGACACAGTACATGTGCCCTTTTATGCATAGTACATGTTATTGAGAAAGGTTGGCATTTTGACCTTTACTTTCCAAAAAGACGAAGGGTATTCAGGTGAGACTTTTTTGGAAGGGCTTACCATATCAAGATGAAACTTCCGGAGCATCATGTGGGGGATGTTTGAATGACCACTAGGCAACATGTACATGCTACTACTGCTGTTAATACTGATGCTACTACTGTTAGTACTGCTAATGATAATATAACACTACTACTGCTACTACTCCTCCTACTACTACCACTACTACTATGATAGTAGTAGCCTACAATTAAGGCTAAGCGTAAGAAGGCGAAAATTTGAGAGAATATTGAGAGGAAATTTGAACTAAATAGAAACACACTATGTGCATGCAGATTGTCAAAAGGGCGAAACTCAAGAATAGATTTGGGTATTAAGTTGGATCTTTCAAAGAATGCTTAAAGGGGAACATCAATTGATAAAAACATATTTTCGACGTAACACCTTTATTTTGGTGTTGTTTTCTTAAACCACACTGCCGTTCTCACGACGAACAAATAAACCTTCAAATGGGGATAAATCCATTTATTTAGACAGTGAAAAAACATGTACAAAAGTCGAAGATTATGTATGAGTGTGATGGTTCATTAGCCTAGATTATACTTTTGTGCCAATTTACGTTTGCATGAAAGCGTCTTTGTTTTTGTGACCAAGGCCCTTTGGGCTTTTGTGTCAATAAATTCTATTCTATTCTATACAGCGACCGTCTTCAGTACAAATACTAAATTAATAAAATTGAATATAGCATATTTCACACAACAAAATAAATAACTTTTTGGGTCATTCACAAAATAATGAACTTTCGGATTATTTACTAGATTATTTTCAGAGATAGTGCATTGACAAAGTTCATTCAAGGTCTTGATGTAAATTTCCTTCTTTAATCTTGCCAAAGAGTGTTTGAAGGTTTATTTGTTCGTCATAGAATGGCAGTGTGGTCTAAGAAAACAACACCTAATTAAATGTGTTACGTCGAAAATACGTCGTATATATGGGAAATGAAACCAACCCAGTAAACAAATATGAACTCAACATTTGGTTTGCAACAAAGTATAATCACCTACGGAACAAGTACTGACAAAACCTATCCTCACCACACAAAAAAGCGACCCTTTGTCCGCGTCTCCGGAGACGATTCCATACCTATGCGAACCTGGCAACTAAATACAGTACTTACACTATTCAATACAACTGTCCCGGTCTCTTGTCGCCTGAATCACGCTCTAGCATAATTTATTGGCCCGCAGCAAAGTACTTTGGCTCGGAGCTATTAAGACGTACAGCGTCCAGCATTTTGTGTCTAGAGGCGCTGAGGTACGCGGGGTCGCATTTGGAGAGTTTTGTTAGTACTTGTTCCGTAGGTGATTATACTTTGGTTTGCAATTAGAAGACACGGGAAGGCTTGGCCACCTTCATTGGAAATTTGTTTTACACTTTGGCAAGATTAAAGAAGGAAATTTACATCAAGACTTTGAATAAACTTTGTCAATGAACTCTCTCTGAAAATAATCTAGTGAATCAGAGTTCAAAGTGTATATAGCTGGCTTAAATCGGATATTTTATGACTTTATTTAATCAGTAAGCTATTTTTACCTCAGAAATTGTGAAATATTTCAAAGCTCTGCTATAAGCCTGTTTTTGTAATAATATCCGGTCAATTTTGAACTCTTCTGGATTATTAATGACGCTAACCTAGTCCCACCCACAGACTTTTCTCTTGTCGTGTCTAATCATTTCATTTTACTCCACGATGACGGGGGAGAAACGGATTCGGAATGCAGTTATAAATGTCTTTTAATTCGAGCAAGAAAAGCGGGATTGCTTGTATTGATATTGAGAAAACTGCTTGTGAATTTTTTGCCGCTTATTTGATACTTGAAGCGAAAAAATTGTTGTTGACTGAAGCTGCCGTTTCTACACGTGCTACAGGTAGACAACCTGCTGTCTAAGATGTTTGATAATGTCGGAGATATGATTAGATGTCTTGATCTCTGTGATGAGCGTAAAGTGGTCCTACCCCGTTTTGTCAATTTTGAACCTGATGAGGTGCCTATAGTGCCCGGTGAAACGACTGCTAAACTTACTCGAAAATCATTGAGTTATGCTTAAGGTTTAACAATCTAGTTGATTCTGAAATGCTCAAAGCTAATGTTGGTTTGTCGCATAACGGTTCGTCCCAAGCTTCAAATCCTACCTAGGCAATAGTCTTGAAGAACCCACCCAAAGATTTTGACGATCCCGTATCATGAAAAGACTTTCTTGGTAAAATTTATGGCAATAGTAGTTATCGTATTATTGAATTAAAGCCCCGTAAGGATGCTTGGAGGCTTATTTTGTCTGATAAAGATGCTGCTCAGTCAGTATCACAGGCTCTCAACGATCATGATTAATCTTCGAATGCCAAAGTGAAAAGCCCATCATATTTTGGAATTGTTCGCCAGACCCCTGAAAACCTTACATCTGATGATCTTATTCAGCCAGCAGCAAACTGCTCTGAAGTTAAGAAGCTAGGTAGAACGCGCTCCTTTCGGCTCAAATTTACTGAAAAAGCACATCTCGAACAAGCCTCTCGTGAAAGTTTGTTGGTTGGATATGAGCGCCTACCTATTAGCGAGTTTAAGTTTCTGCCTAAGCAATGTTATAACTGTCAACAATTCGGTCACATCGTGAAATTGTGTAAGAATCCTCCCAAATGTGCATGATGTTCTGGTGATCATCCAAAAGCTAAAGACAATCCGTGCAAGAAACCTATGAAGTGAGGCCTATATGGCTCAGCTGACCAGCCTTCATACGCGCTTAAGTGTCCAGACGCACAAGCCATAATTAATAAATGACTGATTCTACGATCCAAATTTTTTTCTGGAACATTAATGGTAGTGTTCTAACGAAGCCACCGCTTCTAGAAAAATTCATTCAACATGAAACAAATTTTAATGTTTTTGTTCTATGTTCTATCGTTGTTTGTTTCTTATTCTGTTTTGTTTGTTTAAAAAATGGGGCTATTCCAAGCTGGGGGATGGGTGGTATGTGATGAATCCTAGTTTGATGGCAATTTGAATTTGCCTGAATGTACCTCCGGTGACATCCTCTCCTTGGATGAGCGACTACTTCAGCTTCAAAATAATACAATTAATGTTCTTAGTCTAATAAATACTTCAATTGGTCAGTATAATAAATAAACACCAAATTCCCATTCTTCAGCTGTTAGTAAGTATATTTCGAATTTAGATGAAGTTTCCAAACGCAGTGGTCGTTTTTCTGTGCTTCAGCTAAATTCAAGGTATTTCCTCTTCAGTTGATGAGTTAAAACAAATAGTACGTAGTGACCACCCCGATTTTATTGGTCTTTGTGAGACTTTCCTCGATTCGAAAACTGAATCTCTATTGCATTTCCATGGATATAAAATGAAGTATTTGAACCGTAGTAGGATGCCTAAAGGTGGCCTTGCTGTTTATGTTTCGGACTATCATAAGTACTCTGTAAGATATGACCTATCAAGAAATGAAGAAGGGATTATCGAATCCATGTTTATCAAGATTAAAACCCAAACTAAACCTCTGATTGTTGGCAATATATACCGGTATCTCAGCGGGTCTGTTCCCTCTTTCTTTCAGATTCTTGATGAGGTTTTGGAAGCAATTCAACAACATTCATGTGAACTTGTCATTATGGGTGACTTCAATATTAATTTGTGCGACCGCAGGTCATCTTCTTCCTTGGATTTTCTCTCATCTTTGCTTGCTTGTGGCACATTACCAATAGCATGCATTCCAGATGGCATAACTGATACTACTGCTTCTTTGCTTGATAATGTTTTTTCATCGTTGACTTTGGTGCAAAATTCTGTTTTGATGAGTGATATCTCACACCATTTACCGGTTTTTTCCGTTTATGATTTTTCTTACTCATTACCTAGGAGGACCCAGGGAGCTCATTTTTTGTCTTTAAAATTTAATTATCAGGAGTTGGCTCTTCTTAGATCGTGGTTGGCAAATAATTCGTGGGGTATTTTTGAAAATGAACGTGATGTAGATTCACTTTTTAATTATTTTTATGACTCTTTGAAAGAAATTATATTGGATACTTGTTGTGCATTCCAGCTGAATCCAGGATCAAAGAGAACAACCCCTTTGAATCCTTGGATGACTCATGGACTCCTTAGGAGCTGGAAGAAAAAAAAATAACCTTTGGAAGGCTTACAGGTCCTCTTAGCCATCTTCACGCAATTATCGACTTCAAATTTTTAAACCTTATAGAAGAGTTTAAAACTTGCTTTGCCGGAAGGCCAAATAGTCATTTTATTATAACAAATTCTCTGCGTGCAATAATGACATTAAGAAAACGTGGCAAGTAATCAATTCTGTTATCGGGCCATCTTTTCGACCCCCTTCTGCCTTTCTAGTGCTTTGATTGATGGTAAAATCATTGATGGTGATCTAAGAGTGCAATACGCACTTACTTCTTACTTTGTTAATATCGAGAAAACTACAGCCTCTTCTGTAAGTCCTTCCTCTCTAGATGATTTTAGGTCTTATCTTGGACCTTCTTGTCTTAAATCATTGACTTTGGAGCCTACCTATGAAGTTGAAATAGCCAGAATTGTCAATGATATGAAAAGCTCTTCATCCTCTGTCCCAGACTGTATTTCTACTAAGATTGTCAAGTTTATTCTTCCTGTCTTCGTTTCTGCTCTTACGAGACTCGTCAAAAGCATTTGATTCAATAACACACAAGATTCTTCTTTGGAAAATTTACCATATTGGAATATGAAAGAATAGTCATTCTTGGTTTCTGCCCTATTTATCTGGTGGAGTTATGTCGGTTAATCCTCTCTTTTCCAACCCGTCTGAGGTAGAGTTTGGTACTCAGCAAGAATCCGTTATTTACCTGATACTCTTTTAAATATACATTTATGTCCTCATAAGTGCGGTTTAAGATCTGAAACACTCATCCTTCTGTCGTCATTTTAAACATACATCTTTCACTAATTGTGACAAGAGCCCGTCTTTCTCTGATACACTTATAGCTTGTGTTGATGACAGTACTTCTGGCAGAGCCAGTAGAACTGAGTTTGATCTTTGTTTAAACATGATTGCCCTTTTTGAAAGAGTTACTCAGTAGTTTGATGTTAGTTATCTTGTCATAAATATTGGAAATTCATGTTTTCTTATTTTCTTAATAGTTTCTATGGCTTGTTCTGGTTTAAAGGAAATACATGTATCAAGAGGCTCCCTTAATAGGCCAAGGGATCATTAAGTTCAATTCCTAGGTGTCTTGCTTGATGAAAATCTCTCTTTCAAGCCTCATATTAACTTCATTAAAATGAAAGTCTCTAGAAGCCTCGGGATCCTTAAAAAATTGAAACACATTTTTCCAGGGTCAATACTTAGACTCCTATTCTACAGCCTAGTTCAGCCTTATGTTTCATACTGTTCTATTATTTGGATGTCAACTTTTCCCTCATCACTGAAGCCAATTTCAAAACTACATGACAAAGCAAGGACTCCTATACAGGATACTAACTGTTCCATACTAAACCCTTGGCTGACTTGAGATCTCTCTATTTTCTGTCTTGTGTTTCTTTTAATTTTTTCAGTTTACATAACCAGCTTCCTGCTGCCCTATGCAATAATATATATTTTATTTCCGAGCAATCGACTTATTTTTTCCGCACTTCCAATAATTTACAGATACCTTATACTCCGTCAATACGGTCCGACTTTAACCCTCTGATAGCTTGTAATATGATTTGGAACACTCTCCCAGAGTCTGCGTGGGGCTGCCACTCGTTTGGCATCTTCAAAAAGTGTGTTAGAGATTTTCTTATAAATAATTATTTTTATTTCCCGGTTCTTCGATGAGTTGATGTCTCCTGATTGGTTTTGTATTTTCTTTGTGTGGGTGGATTCATGTCTTACTCTCTTACCTAGCTTGGATTTTTTTTTGGGGGGTGGGAGGGGGTATTGTTTGGTTTGGTGATGTGAATTTATTATTTTAAAAATGTTTGATGAATCTTTTTGTATAATTATATTTTTACTTTTGTTTCTACCCTGTTTTTCCTTGCCATAGAGCCTTACGGGGGAGAATATATTGAAGTATTTGTTATTTTTATGTGTAATTTACCTTTAATTTTGGTATTCAGTGCTATATTTCTTGTTTTGTCTTTTTCAATAAATTCAATAATTCAATTCAATAATCCGGGAGCTCATTATTTTGCGAATGAACCAAAAAGTTATTTATTTCGTTCTGTATAAATATGCTAGTTTCAAATTTATTAATTTAGTATTTCTACTGGAAATGGTCACTGTATATGTGAGCGAAATATCTGGACTTTTGTACTTGTTTTTTCACTGTCTAAATAAAGGGTTTATCCCGATTTGAAGGTTTATTTGTTGATCAAAAACAATATTTGCATGCTACTACTAATACTACTATCACTGCTATTACTACTAATACTACCACTAAATTACTCCAACTGCTACTTCTATTGCAATTACTTGTAGGGCTAAGAGTATTAAGATGAAAAGGGCGTCAAAAGGGAGTCAAAGAGACGTACTTGACCCCCTCCCCCTCTCAAACCTTCTGAAGATCAAAACATAATTTGTGCTATGCTGAAAAAAATTAATGTGGATTGACAGTTTAATGTACATAATTTTTTATTTATTTAAATTAAAAAAGCAAAAATCTTTAAAATGTATTTAGCTTTCAGTAAAGTGCAAAAAGTGTTCGGGTCTTTAGAAGGAATGGGGGGGGGGGTTCAGTCCTACTCGTGCTAATTTCTGCTCTTTTGGAGTCTAAGTCAGTTATTTATTGTAATTTCTGTTCGTTTTGGGTTTCATTCATATATTGATGGTGATTGTGGTAGTTTTACGCTTGCAAAATTATTTTACTTTATATCCGCTCGTTTTCGGTTTAACGTAGTTCTTTACTATTCTATGTAAAATTTATTTTGTGGAAATTTTTTTTGATTAATGAAGAGTAAAAAGAAACATGATAGTATGCATTCAGACAATATTTTTCATTATTAAAAAGTATGACTTGAGAATGACCCGAAAAAAGATGCCCAGTTGATGACCTTATAAACTTCTTCTAGGTAAACAAATGCCTAGGTTATTTGGCTACGTTATATGACCCAGAATCGGTTAAAACTACTGGACTAGACGATAAATACGTAAAAGTAATTTTCAAAAAAGAATGTACATACAAGGTATGCCCTTTCTAAGTTCATATGTTTATTTGTTCAAATACGAGGTACAGTTTTTCTAAGTTCATTTGTCCAAAGGTTAAGCTTCTAAAGGTTTACCGGAACATAGCAGAGGTACTTCATTTGGCAGAACACAGCAGAGATACTTCATTTAGCAAGAAATGTTAGAACTTGACCCTTGAGGGTATAAAACCAACAGTTTCCCCGAAAAAAGATGCCCAGTTGGGCTAGTAAAATAGCAGGGTTTCGTGTCACTATTTTACCAACTCAAATCTTGTTGCGGATTGGGTGAAAATATTGGGAGGGGGAGTTCTCTTGTCTAAGCTTGTTTAATGCTTGCTTAACAGTAAAAGTTCATTAAAAAAATAATTTTTTGGAAATTTAAAAAAAAGAGCTTGGAAGAGCAAAAGCAATACTTATTTTTTGTACTTTTTTACATTTTTAGAAATAGCATGCTACCAAAACACCGTCGAAAGCTTTCTGAGACAAAAATGAATTAAAGAAATGAAGATCGAGAATGGGTTTTTTAAGGTCAACAACACGGAAAGCAAAAAAAAAAAACGACAAATAGAACCAAAATTGGTAGAATTAGAAAATCTGAAAAACCAAACGACGCAGAAAAAACAAGAAAAAACAAAAACCAGAAATTAACAAAATAAAAATTTTAAAAGCCAAAAAGCCTAAGGTCATAGGCTTTTTAATGTCAAAAAGCCTAATGTTACTCACAAATATCTACGGTTAACAAAAACAATGTTCACGTTTAGTACTAGATAAGCGACTCATAGTGATGAAGATGAGAATCGATTGCCCTTCCGAAATATTCATTTTGTTTTTTTCCACTTTTTTTTTGTTAAGACAAGCCAATATGGTTTACGAAATTATCTTAAAGCTTTCTAAGAGCTCATTTGAAAGCTAATGCTTAGTATAACTTTGACTTGACGACGCCATCGTAAGGTAACGTGTGATACCATGGGAATTTTTATATTATTCCTGGAGTGGATACGATTGGAAGCACGAACAATGTACTATAGGCATCTCCATGGCCAAATATCCTTATTCGGATGCTAAAAATTTACCTCTTGAAGGCTCTCCTTGCCGATCCTCGTAGTAAGTGAAAAGTCATAAAGATAAATTTTGACAAAAAAAACGACCAGTAAAAATGTTTTACTCAAAATCAAAGCACGTTAAGGAATTGTGATAAAGACTATTCATGTTTGTCCGAACAGAAAGATCAAATTACAAAATTACATTTTCAGGAATTTCAAACAAGAGCTTGACCCCTTTATGTGTCTTATTTTTATCCTGTTTTTTTCTCCAGCACATCCTAGGAGTTTCAAAATGTGTAAACAACTGAATTCTCTACATTTAGGGCTTTAATTTTCCCGCTCTTTTAAGGGATGCATGAATTGCTCAGTCGTGTTAACTCACACATAGAATCCTCATCTGGGATAGAGGAAATACACCGTCTCCATGAATTTAGAAACCTCTCTAGTTTTAGCCTTTTATTCTTCATAATGTGGTTTTATGAATCGGCTCTCCTAAAATCTTTAAGGCCATGAAGCAAAAATAATGAAAGTATGCTTTCCAATGAGGAGCTCAGAATTTTTAGCAACATTGCGGAAAAAATTGTAACAATTCTAACAAGCAGATAATTTTACTACGAATCTAAAATTCTTCTAATGATCTTTAGTTATCTAAAATTTCTAAATATTTCAATGATAACTAATTGAATTTTTATCTGTGACTATTGAAAGATACCGATCATTATATACCCCTTGGATTTTTAATGTTACAAAATTACACATTTTTTTCTTTTTTTTCTTTTGGCGGTAGATTTGAGATAAGTGCGACGTAAAAACATATTCAACGCCCTTTAAAAAAAACAAAACTTCTTTATTGTCAAAGCTATAAGTTATACAAAGCTATATCTTTATAAGCTATATTGTGTATATTAAAGAACTTAAAAACTAACAAAAGTTTATTTTGAAGAAACAACGTGTTCTGATGGAAGTAAAGAGCGAAGTTGAAACTTAAGACGAAAGATAAAATTTCTTCGCAGATTTTGCAAAATATATCTGCAAAAGTGGTTTAAATAAACTGACTCGTGTTATTTCCCTAGTGCTTTACTGAAAACACATAACCAATGCAAAAAACAGTATTAGGGGCAGAAAAGTCCTCAAGTACCCTGAAGAAAATAAAAGACTCATTCATATGGCTTTCAATGGGTTTTTATGTGCCATTAAATCAATAAATTTAGCACACAACTCAAATTCTTCAAAGTGCTAAAGCAATCTCAGTTTTCAGTAAAGCGCAGGATTTTCATAATTGTACAAATATAGTTAAATACCACAAGTCAGGTTTTTGAACCACTTTTGCAGATGTACGTTGCATAAACTGCGAAGCGATAATTTTCGTTCGCTTTTAGTTTTAACTTCACTCTTTAGTATAATCTAAAAAAACTTCTTGTTCTTTTTTAAATTAAAATACCTCATAAGGTGATTTCCCTCTGATTGATAACAGTTCTAGTAGTTTTGAACATCTCTGTTTTCCCGCGTGACATCCTGGAATAAAGGGATAATTTTCAATTATAAGTAAAATAAAGCACAAAAATAAATAAAATTTGAAATTGTGAGCGAATAGAAACCATTTTAAGTAGGTCAAACCGTAAGGAATACGAATCATGTACCAGTCAAAAGGGGTCGAGTAAAAAATAACTGAGTAAATAAATGAAGTGAATCTGGATTTGTTTTATCTTTGTTCTTTCAAGTGTCGTTTCAGTTGCTCAAAAAGTGAAAGCCAGCTTGTTTATCAACTGAAGATGTATAACAAAGAGGGAGAGAGGGAAAAAGATAGAAGGAGAAAGACAGAAAGAGAGAGAGGGAGAGGGAGAGGGACAGAGACAGAGACACAACTTGAGGGAACAGGGAGAGAAAGAGAGAGATTGAACAATCATCATTCACATGAATTATAGGGAGTAGTAACAGCTCTAAATCTGGATAAAAAAAAGTATGCATCCCCAAAAGAACATATCTTGAAAATAAATTGGCACTCCAATACGGGTAAACTAGAGGAAGCAAAGAACCGGAGGACATATCTTGAAAATATATTGTCACTCCAATAAGTGGAACCTGGAGGAAGCAAAGAAAACGAGGACACATCTTAACAATAAATAGTCCCTACAATATGGGGACACTCGAGGAAGCAAAGAAGAGGAGGACATATCTTGAAAATAAATTGTCCCTCCAATCAGTGGAAACTGGAGGAAGCAAAGAACAGGAGGACATATCTTGAAAATAAATTGTCCCTCCAATAAGGGGAAACTGGAGGAAGCAATGAACATGAGGACAAATCTTTAAAATAAATTGTCACTAGAATACGGGGACACTGGAGGACGCAAAGAACAGGAGGACATATCTTGAAAATAAATTGTCCCTCCAATAAGGGGAAACTGGAGGACGCAAAGAACAGGAGGACATATCTTGAAAATAAATTGTCACTCCAATAAGGGGAAACTGGAGGACGCAAAGAACAGGAGGACATATCTTGAAAATAAATTGTCCCTCCAATAAGGGGAAACTAGAGGAAGCAAAGAACAGGAGGACATATCTTGAACATAAATTGTCCCTCCAATTAGGGTAAACTGGAGGAAGCAAAGACGATGAGGACATCTCTTGAAAATAAAGTGTCACTACAATAAGGGGAAAGTGTAGGAAGCACAGAATAGGAGGACATATCTTGAAACTAAATTGTCCCTCCAGTAAGGGGAAACTGGAGGAAGCAAAGAACAGGAGGACACATCTTTAAAATAAATTGTCACTCCAATAAGGGGAAACTGGAGGAAGCAAAGAATAGGAGGACACCTCTTGAAAATAAATTGTCACTCCAATAAGGGGACACTGGAGGAAGCAAAGAACAGGAGGTCAGATCTTGAAAATAAATAGACACTCCAATAAGGGGAAACTGGAGGAATCAAAGAACAGGAGGACATATGTTGAAAATAAATTGTCACTCCAATAACGGGAAACTGGAGGAAGCAAAGAACAGGAGTACAAATCTTGAAAATAAATTGTCCCTCCAATAAGGGGAAACTGGAGGAAGCAAAGAACAGGAGGACACATCTTGAAAATAAATTGTCACTCCAATAAGGGGAAACTGAGAGGACAGCAAAGAACAGGAGGACATATCTTGAAAATAAATTGTCCCTCCAATAAGTGGAAACTGGAGGAAGCAAAGAAAATGAGGACATATCTTGAAAATAAATTGTCACTCCAATAAGGGGAACCTGGAGGAAGAAAAGAATAGCAGGACATAAATTGAAAAAAAATTGTCCCTCCAATAAGGGGACACTGGAGGAAGCAAAGAACAGGAGGACATATATTGAAAATAAATTGTCACTCCAATAAGGGGAAACTGGAGGACGCAAAGAACAGGAGGACACATCTTGAAAATAAATTGTCACTCCAATAAGGGGAAACTGGAGGAAGCAAAGAACAGGAGTACATATCTAGAAAATAAATTGTCACTCCAATAAGGGGAAACTGGAGGAAGCAAAGAACAGGAGGACATATCTTGAAAATAAATTGTCCCTCCAATAAGGGGAAACTGGAGGACGCAAAGAACAGGAGGACAAATCTTGAAAATAAATTGTCCCTCCAATAAGGGGAAACTAGAGTACGCAAAGAACAGGAGGACATATCTTGAAAATAAATTTTCCCTCCAATAAGGGGAAACTAGAGGACGCAAAGAACAGGAGGACATATATTGAAAATAAATTGTCACTCCAATAAGGGGAAACTGGAGGACGCAAAGAACAGGAGGACATATATTGAAAATAAATTGTCCCTCCAATAAGGGGAAACTGGAGGACGCAAAGAACAGGAGGACATATCTTGAAAATAAATTGTCCCTCCAATCAGGCGAAACTGGAGGAAGCAAAGAACAGGAGGACATATCTTGAAAATAAATTGTCACTCCAATAAGGGGAAACTGGAGGACGCAAAGAACAGGAGGACAGATCTTGAAAATAAATTGTCACTCCAATAAGGGGAAACTGGAGGACGCAAAGATCAGGTTGACTCATCTATAATATAAAATGACCCTACAATCCGCTGAAACTGGAGGACGCAAAGAAAAGGATGAAATATCTTGAAAATAAATTGTCACTCCCAGATCGGGAAACTTGAGGAAGCTAAGAACAGGAGGACATATCTTGACAATAAATTGTCACTCCAATAAGGGGAAACTAGAGGACGCACAGAACAGGAGGACATATCATGAAAATAAATGGTCACTCCCAGAAGCGGAAACTGGAGGAAGCAAAGAACAGGATGACACATCTTTAAAATAAATTGTCACTCCAATAAGGGGAAACTTGGAGGAAGCAAAGAATAGGATGACATATCTTGAAAATAAATTGCCCCTCCAATAAGGGGAAACTGGAGGACGCAAAGCATAGTAGGACTGATCTTGAAAATAAATTGTCACTCCAATAAGGGGAAACTGGAGGACGCAAAGAACAGGAGGACATATCTTAAAAATAAATTGTCACTCCAATAAGGGGACACTGGAGGACGCAAAGAACAGGAGGACAGATCTTGAAAATAAATTGTCACTCCAATAAGGGGAAACTGGAGGAAGCAAAGAACAGGAGGACATATCTTGAAAATAAATTGTCCCTCCAATAAGGGGAAACTGGAGGACGCAAAGAACAGGAGGACACATCTTGAAAATAAATTGTCCCTCCAATAAGGGGAAACTGGAGGACGCAAAGAACAGGAGGACATATCTTGAAAATAAATTGTCCCTCCAATAAGGGGAAACTTGAGGAAGCAAAGAACAGGAGGACATATCTTTAAAATAAATTGTCACTACAATACGGGGAAACTGGAGGACGCAAAGTCAAGTAGGACATATCTTGAAAATAAAGTGTCCCTCCAATTAGTGGAACCTGGAGGACGCAAATAACAGTAGTACATATGTTGAAAATATATTCTACCTCCAATCAGGGTACACTGGAGGACGCAAAGAACAGGAGGACATATCTTGAAAATAAATTGTCCCTACAATAAGTGGAAACTGGAGGAAGCAAAGAACAGGAGGACATATCTTGAAAATAAATTGTCCCTCCAATAAGGGGAAACTGGAGGACGCACAGAAGAGGAGGACATATCTTGAAAATAAATTGTCCCTCCAATAACGGGAAACTGGAGGACGCAAAGAACAGGAGGACATATCTTGACACTAAATTGTCCCTCCACTAAGGGGAAACTGGAGGACGCAAAGAACAGGAGGACATATCTTGAAAATAAATTGTCACTCCAATAAGGGGAAACTGGAGGAAGCAAAGAACAGGAGGACATATCTTGAAAATAAATTGGCACTCCAATACGTTGAACCTGGATGAATCAAAGTACAGGATGACATATCTTGAAAATAAATTGTAACTCCAATAATGGTACACTGGAGGAAGCAAGGAACAGGAGTACATATCATGAAAATAAATTGTCACTCCAATCAGGGGAAACTACGATGAGTTCTATAACTCAAAGTTATATCACCACTCGATGCTGCTTTTTTATGTCCTTTTCAACTATAAATTTGCAAGAGGAATGGGGGAACGGGATATGATCAATAGCTTTGAATTGAGCCTTTCAACGTCTCTACGATGTTGCAGTTGCTTTCTAGTTCCAGAGGCATCAATTAAGGGGAGAAGTACCAGTGCCCTCCCCCATGATTTTTTCCCAGTCTAGGTTTTGAAAAACACCTTTTTGGAGTATTTTCGTTCAAAAACGCCATTTTTTGGCATTTCTAGTAAAAAAAAATGAAAAAAGGCACAAATTTGTCCCCTCCCCTAAAAATTAAAAATACACTCCCAGATAAATTTTAGTGAATTGATACCAATAGCCTAGATTAACTACTAGGACTAGCCTAGTTTTGTTAATCGGCGAACTATTTATGAAATTTGCTAAGGAGACTGGGAGGTGTCCTACAATATGAAAAATTGTAAACATTAGGTTTTATTGTTTTAACCACGGAGATTATGATGGTACCCTTTAAATTCTTTCAGGTTCCCCAGTCTTTCCTTTCCATTAATGAGATGAAACAAGTCAAGTTTATAAAAAGCACATAGATATAAAAATTAGATTTCAAATAATCCCTTAGGCGGTTCTCCTTGATATTTTAGTGCTCCACTAGCGGAAGAGAAAAAAAGGAGACCTCAGAGCTTTTTATGCAGAAAGTGATTTTTATTGTTGTCCAAGCTAGGGGGGGGGGGTATAATTCAGCTGTGAGGGTTTTGACCACAACAATTCCAATACTGCACATCTAATTTCAATTCGACGCCATTTTGAGGGGTTTCAGGCTCTTTTTCGAAACTCCTCCAGATTTGTTTTAGGAATTGGTGTTATTTTTGGAGTTTAGGCTCAAATAGGATAAAGAACCTTTTGCTGTTTATTTAGAATTTGTTTACAAACTTTATATTGTCTGTTTCGTTTTTTCAGTGGGCGAAATATGGTTTTGGATTTAATTTATAAGTCTCCTCCTGAGAATTTTACTATTTTCAAATGCCCTTGCAATGACGGTGATTATCATGCAGTTGAGAAACTGATTTAGGTTGCCAAACATGACTGCTGGCCTCAGCAAAAAGAAATTCACAAATAAATCGGACAGTCTTACCGTTTGACCTATCTACTAGATGGGGGCTTGCGTGGTTTGGATTTGTTGAGCCTGCACTGCTAGAATAACGTAAAGCCGACCCCGGTTCGCTTCGTTTGCCATGTGCTCCCAGACACGAATGACCATACCGAGCACACATAGCTAAAAATGACAGAATCCTTGATTATGACTAAGTCCGTATAGCATGCACTTAACAAAAATCTACAAAACTATTTCAATTTTTTATATAGTGTCATAGGGTTGTGAGGAGTCAGAGATAGTATATTTAACTAACCAAGTTCACAGCTCTGTTACAAGTACCATGTATGTGACTGCATTAGTATGTGAATTGTTGAAATGTATCTTGATTTGTTGATGTTTTCTTCAGGTTATTACTCTCTATCTTTGTTGTATATTTTGTTTTACTGTATAAATTTTTGTTTCACTATTTATTTTTTCTTTTCTTCTTTAGCTATTTCAGTATAATTCATTTTCTTTTTTTCGCTCTCGTGGGTTCATTCCCATAGTACCTACAGCGCAATCAGTTATTCATATGTCTATAGCTCCTTAGCAGATATTTTGAACATAGTTTTAAACAAGAATTTTTTTTTTTATTGTCTGGTGATTTAGAAAGACTCCAAGACTCTAATATTTTATCCCAAGGAAGGCGACTTAGCGAGATTGAAAATAGTCCTTTGATGAAGTTGGTATTGTAAATAATTATGTGGGGCTAATCAAAATCCGATCAATGCAAACCCTGTTTGTAATAGTAAATATATTTCAAGTTTTGGGGGAGAGGAGGTTCACCAAAGGAAATTATTATCTTACTGCATTTCAGCTCAATATTCAGGGTCTCTCCTCGTTGATATATTATTTAAGACAGATTGTACCAAGGTGGACAGTCCGATGTTGTTGGCTTGGTTGAGACGCTTTTGGGTTCTGGTAATGAAATGCTATTGGATATCACTGGTTACAAGATGGAAGAAATAAACTGATGCAGGATGGATGAAGGTGGTCTTGCCATGTATGTATTTTGTAATTTGCCAAATTGTGCATGGGATGATTTATCAAGAAATTATGAAGGTATTCTTGAGCGAGAAAAAAGTTGATTGAAATTAGATTTAGTTTATCGATCTAGCTATAAATAATATTTAGCGTTCTCCTAGGGGTGCGGTACCGTTGTTTCATCGGAATCTAGAAAAAAAATACTTGACTTAATACCAAAGCGTCCGTGCCAGGTAAATCACAATGGGTAGTTTTAACATGAATTTGATGAATTCAAGGTTTCTTCAGTTGATTTTCTGTCAAATATGCTTGCCGCAGAAGCTCTACCAACTGCATTCATCCCTTCACGCTTAACTAATATTACAACGTCTTTGATTGAGATCATCTCTACCCTTGGCTTGGTGCAGAACGCAATCTTAGCTACTGACAGTTCTGACCTTTTCCCAATATATTCTCAGTTTGTTTTATGCATAAGAAGAATAATTGGACTCAAGTCTCTGATTCTTCTTCTGCTCGGTTTGGTGAAAAAGGAGTTATCTTCTCTTGGTTCTAAATTGGTAGAGACTTCGTGGAGCATTTTTGATAGTGAAATTGATTTTACTTTCTTATGTGAGTCCTTTTACGGAACCGTAAAAGGGTTTATTCTTGATGCTTATAAAGCACCGCCTTTTAATCGTTTGTGTTAAAGGACTTCCTCTGAGCCCATGTATGACATCTGGGCTTCTCAAAGGTTGGAGAAGGAAAAATAATCTCCGGAAGGCATTTAAGTCCACTACACCTTCAGCGAGTGCTATTCGTGTATCTTACAAAATTTACCGGAATATATTCCTGGTGTAGAAAAGCCAAGTATTTCTATTCTTTAAATAATTTTTCTGCGTGTGGCAATGATGTTCATAAAACTTGGAACGTAATAAATTATGTACTTAAGCCCGTACATCTCTCACCTATGAGTCTGGTCATTGGTGATAAATCTGTGGAGGGTGAGCTTAATATCTAAGAGATATTCCCTTATTTTTTCGCTAATATTGGTAATAATATTGTTTCTACAGTTACTTTGTCTCGGTCTAAACCGGACATAAGATTTTATCTTAGACCACCAGTAAATCAAATTACAAAGATTGTTAATGGCTTGAAAAGATCGTTTTCTTCGGGTTCAAATTCTATTCCTATTAAGGTAGTTATTCCTTACTATTACTTACCTTATAATTACTATACTCAAGATAACAAAGGTAGTTAAATCCTTTCTTCCTTCAATAATTTTGTCTCTAACAAAAGTATTCAATCTTTCATTTGAATGTGGGGGTTTTCCTGATGCTCTCAACTGTGCTCGGGGATTATTGTTACTTAAAAAGGTGGACCACGAATTGACCCAGAAAACTATCGACCAATTTCGATATTATTAGTATTTAGTAAAATTTTTGAAAAGGCTATGCTTTCGTGTCTCATTGCTTTTCTAAATTCTAAACATCTTCTTCATGATTTTCAGTTTGGTTTCCGAATGAAGCACTCTACTGAACATCTTTGCACGACCCTTTAGAATTTTGTATATTCTGCGTCATATTTGGGATTAATTCCTAATGCTATATTCCTGGATATTCGTAAGGCAATTGATTCCATGACTCAAGAAATTCTTTTTTGTCGAAGATGTCTAAATTTGGTATAACAGAAAATGTATTATGTTGGTTTAAGTCTTATTTAAATGGTAGATTAATTTCTGTTGATCCGGTTTTTCCGCTCACCGTCAGAGGTGAGTTATGGCCTCCCCCACGTTCTCCTGATGTCCTTGATTCGATTGTTGATAAAAGAACACTTGGCACTTCGGGAAGTTGGGAATCAGAATTTCAGTTAAACCTAGCAAATTTGTTTGAGCGAATAGTTCAATGGTTTGATGCTGATTATCTTTCTCTAATTTTTTCCAAATCAAGATTTTGTTTTTTCGTACGTTTCAGAGAGTACGTTTCACGTTTCCTCGGTTTTCTGAAGGTATTTTTTCAGTGCTTAATCCAATCGCATGTTTCTTATTGTCCGATAGTATTAATGGCAATTTTTCCTTTGCTTTTAAAACCGCTTTCTAAGGTTTACGATAAAGCTTAAAACCTCATTCAGGAAACTAATCGTTCAAGAGTTACCGTTTTACTCGATCTCCGATCACTGTATGTTCTCTCGTGAGCATGTTTTACTTTTTCTTAACTTCATGGTGTCCTCCCCCAACCCCTAAGTGTTCCACCGTCCTTTACCTCTGATCAAAATAAGTACATTTTTCATAATAAAAAGGCATATTCAAATTCCTTTTACTTCTTGTGTAAGGTAATTTTGATCCTGTAATAGCGAGTCATATTCTTTGTAATAAGGCGCCTGAACCCTGTTGCGGTAATTCAAAATGACTTTCCGTGGCATTTTATTTAACTATTACCTACAGACCAGAAAAGTACGCTTGGAGCCCCTCCCCCAAAAAACTAACTTTTCTTGAAATTATGGGCCCGTCTTATTCAAATTGACAAATAAAATGAGCTTCTTTTTCGTATTGGCAGTCCCCCTTCAATATTTTTATCCCCCCCCCCCCAAAAAAAAAACAAAGAAAATTCCAGCGTACATTTTTGGTAGGCTGTATATAAAACAGTTCGTGGTAACGAACTGTAAGTAAGGAGCTACCCGGCTCAATAGCAACCGAAAATCTAAAAACGGAGTTTTGATACCAATAGATATATCAAAAGAATTGGCTTATTATGTTGATATTAAATATATAAGTTTCATTAAGTTTAGTCTAGCCGATTAAATTCTACCAGATTTTTTACAGAAAAATTTGCCAGATTTTCAAAAAAAAGGGGGAAAACCTTATAAGCGATAGAATCTTAATGACAATCACACCATCAGATTCAGGATTTTTTTTGTAGTGGTTTTGAGCTCCTATCTGCAAAAGTCTAGAATTTTGTTTTATTTTTGCCAGAAGAAAGATTTTTTTCCCAGGAGTGATCGTATCGACCCAGTCCTAGAATATCGTGAGAGGGCTCATTCAAATGGATACGAAGTCTAATGCCTTTTTTAAATGACCAAAAATATTGGAGGGTAACTTGACCCCTATCCCCCCCCTTTTTTCCCCAAGTCGGACTATCAAAAATTTTAGACATAAAATTTTCTCAGAATAGTTGAAAGGTCCAATAAGTATGCCTTTGGATATAAAGTGACCTCCCCCCACAGCCCCAGGGGAAAGGTCTTTAAGTCATAAAATTTGCCTATCTATTACATTTAGTATTTGCTATCGTGAAGTATGTATACGTTTTCGGGTGGGGGGATTTTTTCTGTTTTTTTTTTTTTGACGGGGAAATATTCTATGGGGAGGGACGTTTCCAGGGGGTGAACTTGTCAGGGGAAATTATAAACTGGGGGAATTTGCCAGAATCCCTATACGAAATTCTTTTTAAATGTTTTGCTTTCTCTTTTCCGTCTCAGTTTTACACGTGGATTTATTAAAGGTAATTGTCCGGGGTAGATTTTCATCGGGATTGAATTGTTTACAGGATATTTCCGTGAGGAGGGAGATTTCTTCGTGGAGGTGGGACCAGATTTCCTCGCATTACTTAAAAATGATCAGAAATTACATTAAAAAACAAGTTTTTTCAACGGAAAGTAAGGAGCAACATTAAAACTTAAAACGAACAGAAATTATTACGTGCATGAAAGGGAGCACCCATGAAAAATAATAACGGTTTCGAAATTCAAAAATAAATCTTCAGATGCAGTGATTGAGGTATTTTGTTTGTTTTACTTGCCACTGATACCGCATCCACTGATACCGCATCCACTGTTTCCGCATTACAGGTTTAAGGTCCTAACACTTACCAATGAAAGTGCTCAGTACTCAGTACTCAGTACTCAGTAGTATGATATAGTGGCCTCTCTTGTCAGTAACTGTGTGACAGTTACTGTGTGGAACAGTGTATTATCCTGTGATTTTGGGGCCTTGTCAACCCCTTTCCAGAATTACCTTGGATTTGAAATTTTATTAATAGGATCTCTTTTCTTAAGATATCCTGTTAACGAATTTCTCCCATTTAAGTCCATATTGACTAGGCAGACGGCTGTAAGAAACTTATTAAATTGAAAGCTTTTATTAATTGAAAACGTATGAAATTTTTTTCAACTTTTTTTTTACATGTCTTAGAAGGACATGAAATATATTTAAAAAAAATAATATTTAATATTTTCAAAATCAGAATGATATAGATATGTTAGTCGCGATTTTTACTATTAGAAAACTAATGTTAGTAGTAACACTTTTCTTTTTATTTTTGCCTTGGAATATTTTAAACTTGAAAAAAACTTTCTTGAATAAAAAACCGGCTTTTAAAAACAGTCGAAAAAATTCAACGCAAATTCCTTTAGAATGAGCCGAATTACCAATTATCTGGACCATTGTAAACGTTTTTAGAAGAAGTGTTTTTAAATCCTCCCATTAAAGTTTTCCTATCCCAAAGCGCTCGAATGAAACTTCGTTTTCTTCCTTTAAGTTTGGGTCAATTTTATCGTATGAAAGCAATTCGTGATTTGGTTCGTTATTTTACCGAAACGGAGTGCTAAGATTATTTATGCAATAGTTAATGATTTAATTTTGTTGTTTTTAAGTAAAGACACGGCCACACATTCGATATTGGGGTGAAATTGTTAAAATTCAATATTCGTTTATTTAAGGCAAATAAAAATCAGACCACAGAGAAAAAGAGAATGTTATATACTTCCTTGTAAAATAGTTGATTTTTGTGACACATTGTCGCAAGCCGATCGAATTATTCCTCGTTTCTGGACAGAAAAATAGCCTCGCCTTCTTAGAACACGTTAATTAATGCTTCGGGCTGATTAATGATGATCAACAAACCTAGACAGAGATGGGGAGACAAATCACTCCGCCTTTTTATAACCCGATTGACTCTTTTGTGACAAAGACAAATATTAAGCCAGTAAAATGAAAGACAAGCTATATATATATATATATATATATATATATATATATATATATATATATATATATATATATATATTTTTTTTTATATATATATATATATATATATATATATATATATATATATATATATGTATATATTTATATATATATATATATATATATATATATATATATATATATATATATATATATATATATATATTTTTTTTATATATATATTTTTTTATATATATATATATATATATATATATATATATCAAGATTCAGCATCATTTGGTTTAACATTAGTATTGTCTTATCGTAGCGTCTTGTATGTGGCATAATAATTTTCAACACGCTATCATTATTTAAAACAAAACTTACAAAAAAAAAGAAAAAACTTAAAAAACTTTAAAAAAAGCAGAAAATAGGTGACTTGTATTAAAATACAAGAAAATATAAGACAAACCTCATACATTTCTGGGAGATGAGAGAGGGTAGCTACCCCGAATGACCCAATCTCCCCAAGGGCACAAAATGAAAATATGTGCTGGGAATGAGGAGCAGTTCTAAGCTACTCTACCCAAAATTACTAATCCTTTATAATTGTATTCTTGTTAATCAAAAAATAAAAGTAATATAGACAGTAAAACACAGACATAGCCATAAATAGGAACAAAAACTTGGCTTTAAAGCAGCGAACTCAGACGTTCTACTGAAATGTTGTTACGAAACAAGCACGTCTTATGGAAGGTTTCAGTTCCTAAGCCTTTCTCTACCCAAATATTGACTATAGTGAATACTTTTAAGGGAACTAAGTGAAATGATCTAGAGGTTTTCTTAACATAAGAGAAAAAAAAGACAAGGCCATATAATTTGATGTAAAAGTAAGAAAATAGTGGACATCTAACGACCATAATAAGAAATAAAGGATTTCTCCCTTTAGAGGTAGCTTATAAAAGGAGAAAAGAGAGTTATTCCGGACTTTGGCATCAAAAGAAACGCGCATAGCGTTTGTTAGTTGATTGTTGGGGACACTTGGTTTAGTTCTAGAGTCCTAGGTTTTGAAAAAACACCTATTTTGAAAGTTATATTAGCAAAATAAAAAGGAAGTTCTTGCTTACAATCATTTAATATCCCTTTCACAGATTTATTGTTAACATATTAAAGCATATATAAAGTTACGCGACTCGTTAAACGCAGCCAGATTCGACCCAGATTTAAATAGATCCATGGAGAAATCTTGGAAAGGTAAACAGTAAGGGTGTGCAAAAAGTAGAGGATGGCTGGCTCTCAGCCCTTCATTGCACTTAATGGCTGAAGGGCCATACAACGGAGATCAGAGCCGCCGGTAGGGACTCTACAACATAGTGGTTTAGGCCTCATGGTCTGGAGGGGAGAGCAAGGTATACTATAGGAGTGTTAAAATATAAAATAAAAAAAATTAATGGCAGATGTCCGAAACACTTGAAGGGGAGGCAGCTGCCCCCCCCCCTGCCCAGGCCTAGAACCGCCACTGCTGTAAAGTCCAGTGCCGTATTCTTTAACTTTTATCAAAGCAAATAAATTATATGAAAAATTTTGGGATTGTGATCTTGAGATCGTGGCTGACTGTGAAAAATGTTCCCTATACTAAAATCTAGTCGGCAAAAGAAAAATTTGAGCCCTTACCTGCAAATCTTTTAGCATCCCTTTGACAACTAATCCCATTAAATGTTCCTATAACTATTGCCAAGATCAATATTAAAAACGTTCGAGGCATTATAGTGTAATCTGTGCAGATTACCCTGTATTAGTGGAATCATTCCTTAATTCTTGTGAAGATATACACTTTCAAAACTGCCGCAGGCCTTTTTACTCCTCGATTATGATTGGCTGGAAGAGAGAGAGGCGTGAAATTTGACATACTAGGCATACTTAAGAGCATGATTAGAAAATGAGCCTTTTATTTGAAATCAAAAAGATAACTTAGCACTTTGGGTCTTTGTCATGCGAACAGAAAGGGGAACTCATTCATTTCTTTACCAGCAAATGTGTTGTTAAAAGACATTTGACTTCTTAATTGGCAAAAAACACTTCATTGATAGGGACAATAACAACTTACGGTATAATATATTTATGCTTCTAAATACTCGGGGCAATCGATAGTAGACCATAACTGGAAAAAGTTCGGAGTAAGAAAAATGCCATTTTTCATAGGCAAATATTTTTAATTTCTCCGGGGGGAGGATTGTCCCAAAAATGTTTATTCTCAAGCATTTAAGAATATTCTGTGTAAAAACCAAAGTTTCTTGGGGATTGAGTCCCATCTATGGTTTTTCCAGATAGGGTCTTGCCCCCGGACTTCACACTTGCGCAACTTCTTGACTAGATGATAAGGAGATAGAAAACTGAACAAATGACTCATATCAAGTTCTATCTGCTTGTACAGCATATTGATGAAACAGATTACAATGTCGAAAGCTCGAGGGTTGTGACAAAATGTCTAGGTGACCTTTTTTTCTGTCAATTCGCTTTTTTTCACAATAAAGTGCCTTATATTTAGTACCTGAAAAATTTTAACAGAACAGGCCCTGTGGCAACATTCGTAAAGCCGTAGTTTTATATTGGAAGTAAAAGGTGAGGATAAAACTCGAAACCAATAGATATTATGCCAAATAACTTTCAAGCGACTTTATTGACGTTTCAGACGACATCCTAACAAGCGATCGCTTAAGTTTGCAGTTTCGACTTACCTATTCTCTGCCTCTTCATATACAAAAGTCTGAGTGGTTTTTTAAGCCTTGCTGGGATCGTCTTGATGTATCTCTGTATCAGAGAACATTAGATTCTATGTTGTCGAAAACCCGGATTTCATTCGACTTTTTTGTACGTCCATAGACGGGAATACTCTCGATTTGGATTTTTACTTGGCAGAATTAGTTCATTCAATCAAGGTCGCTGCTTCAGTCTCTCTTGCTTTAGCCAAAATTCGAGTTGGCACATGTAAAGCAGGGTAGATTGAAGACGACGACGTTGGACTTCAGAGTGCTAAATATTAACACAAGTTCTAATTCTACATTTTGGCAGAATGTGGTTATTCAGGGCTAAGTAGTTTATTTCAGATCGTCAAATATACGAAGCGTGTATATAGAAAAACGGTGCGGCAATGGAAACGGCGTCAAATCTGCAATCTTATAGAATAGAATGGAACATGATTTATTGGCTATAATGGCACAAAAGCTAGCATAAGCACGTCAGAACAATTACAATAATAAAGCAGATGTTAGGGGATAAACATAAAACAAAAAATTAAATCAATTATTAAAATGGGAATCAAAATGTGCTAAAATAGCAAAAAAGCTACCATAAGCACGTCAACACAAATACAATAATAAAACAGACTCGCAGGATATTAAAACTGTCAAAACTTAGCTTGTCTTTTTCATCTGAGGACAATCTGATTGATTTAGTCTTTTGGGAAAGTCATTTTTCCATATTATTTTCTGAAGATCCACCTCCTCTTGACAAAACATTTCGGTTTATTCTTTTGGGTCATTTTGCAAAGTTAGACCATGCTAAGAACTATATTACCATCACGCCGGCTGATATTCAGGCACATATTCGCCGTCTTAAACCAGGTAAAGCATCGGATTCAGACGGCCTGCAACCCGAACATCTCATATACGGGACAGTAACATTGTTCGGACATCTTACTATTTTATTCCAGGCTTGTATTGCCCGGCAGCATATTCCTGATGCGCTATGTGAAGGTCTAGTAACGAGCATTTTTTAAGAAAAAATAAGACCCAAAATCCTGTAAAGTATAGAGACCGATTACCGTATGTTTGATGATTGACAAGCTTCTTGAGAAGCTTATCTATAATGAAATGCACACAAAATGTGATAACAGCGATAACCAGTTTGGTTTTCGGGAAAGACTCGGTTTGCAGAACGCCCATGCAACTTTTCAAGCGATTAATTAAAAAAAAAACTTTCTGAAAAAGAAGTTTTTCAAAAAAAAGTAAAGGTCATTTTAAGTTCAAGATCAGCAGATACAAATACCTGCTAAAATTCAAACTCAAAACGACCAAAAATTACAATTAAAAAATAAATGAAACCCAAAACAAACAGAAATTAAATAAACAATCATAGCAAAAAACATACAACAAGTAATAATATAAATGAATAGATAAGTCTTAAAGCTAGTAATGCTTAAATTGAATATGCAAATGAAGCTTAAAACAGAAAAAAATATTTTGCAATTGAACTATAAATAAAACCCAAAACGAACAGAAATTAAATCAATAATCAATGCAAACAAACATACAATAAATGCTAATATAAATGAATAAATAAATCTTAAAACGAGTTAAACTTAAATTGAATATGTAAATCAAGCTTAAAACCAACAAAAATGACAACAAGTAAGAGCTTGGGTATAGCCTCCTTCTCTCACTGTAAAAGTCTAAAACCTACCGCGTCAATATTGAACCTATATAACATCTATTCATTCATTTATGTTTGCACCTGTTATCTTTATGTTTGTAAGATAGTTAATTTTAATTTCTATTCGTTTGGGGTTTCGTTTATTCTTTAACAGTAACTTCTGGTCTTTTTTAGTTTTAATTATAATAGGAATTAATTCCTGTTAATCCTGAGTTCAGTATGGCTCTTTACTTTTCTTAGCAAACTTCTTTTTATGCAAGGTTTTTTTCAATTAATAATAATAAAACATTAAAGCCTAGTGGCCTTTCCTATAGGCAAAGTGAATTATCATACTTGATTTATTTCACACAACATTGAATGGAACGAAGGAATAGCTTCGAAAAAGGGTGGTTAGACTATTTCAGTTGTTGACTCAGAGACAACAAGATCATCTTGATTTGACTATTATCGTTTTTTTTGTGCCACAAGAATTTAGCATCTATCGCAAAGTATGCATCTTAACCTTATTTTAAGTATGGTAGTAATTCTGAGTATTTTAGCATTTTCAGTTTGAGAGAATTTCTGGGGTAATTCGATAGCCAGTTCTTTAGCTAGATCTTATTAACTTTATTCTAGTTATTACAAAATTTATCTTATTAAAGTCTTCTTTTTTTTGGGGGGGGGGGGGGAGGGCAGCGTAGTTGGCATAAAGAAGAAAACTTTAGCGTAGACAGTGGGAGAGAGGGTGAGGTTGCAGATCCATCCAGGGGCGGAACTTCAGTTATCTCCTCCGTTCCCGATTTAGGAGATTAGACACTCTTCGGGCTGTAGAATTTTGGACCGTCCGAATGCTCGAAAGCACTTCCTTTTATTATTTCAGGATTGATTTCACAGATCGTGCAATGGTGAGCCCCCTGGCCCATGATTTGGGCCCCAATTCATAATATGCAATTTTGATTAATTTTTCCGTGTTCAATGCTTATATTATTCTGTATATTTTTTTTGAGTTATACTTTTAACGCATCGCGTTTATTTTGAAGCCTTGCAATAAAAACTGAAACCTTAGAGTAGACAGTGGTGAGAGGGAACCCCTCCCCACACGTTGTCACATGCATAATTGAGCAGCCACAGAGAAAGTAATACAAATAAAAATAATGAAACAAGTGTGAATCTTGATATATTCTACCAAGCATAGCCACAATATTTGATATGGATTACCTTATAGTGTTTATTTTTACATTTTGTTTTATTTTAATTTTTTTTTGTGTTTCTTGGGGTTCATCTATAATAGTAAGGTAAGATAAAATTTAACATTGGGGCTGTGGGGTGATGTCAACTCCGAAGGCAAAGTTTTTGAACAAAACAGATATCTCAAAATTGGATTCGATATCAGATGGGTTAAAGGAGTGCAGGATAGCAGAAAATGACATTTTCAGCTATTATGAACGAAATGGGTGTGTCAAAACGTTGATCATATGCCCTAAAGGGTTACAAAAGCACTGGATATAAATGAAAAGTTCTAGGATGGGGGTTGGTTGCTTTCCAATCACCTTTTACTTTGAAGAAGGTACTAGAACTCAATTTAAAAAAAAATGACGGGGGCCAGTGGCTCTACAATCACTTTTGGCTTTAAAAAATAGGCCCTAGAATCCTCAATTTCTGATCGAATGACCATCTTCCAAAGTTTCTACGACCACGATGCGAGGGGAGGGGGTGGATAAGGAGAAGAAATCCCCCTATATACGAAAAAATTCTGCTCGTTTTTGGGTTTAATGTTAGGTATCCAGGCCTTCCATTTGGAACTTTAATCAGATCCACTATGCAGCTTATAATTGATTCTTTGAAAGAAAAACTAAGAAAATACTACGGTCTTCTCGCCAGGGTAAAGAGCCAATTTGATAAGAGAACACTTGGTCGGCTGTATTTTTTGCACCACATGTGTTGTTTTTTACATCTTTCTTGAATTCTTTTTCTGTCTCTGATAAAAAGAAAATCTATTTTCTGTTCTTTCGGTTCTCTAAGTGTTTTCTTGGTATCTCTATTGGGACGTATAATTGTTCAATTTCCTGAAGGCATTGTGTTTTTGAGCTTTGTCAAAAAATGGACAAACAGTCAAGTAGATTTTCTGATTGCAGGAACAGTATTATCGATTTTCCATTGACTTGCCTTCTATTAAGTGCCGATCGTCACTAGTTGTGAAATCTTATAGTGTTTGACTCATGCACTAAAGCATGGAGAAGATGATGGAATGGGATTCATTCATTAATAGCTATGGAATGTTTAGAAGAGAGCGGGAGTGAGTGGGAAGAGCCGTATAGGTACCGGCTGGCCTATATGCCTTAAACTGCTGGGGACAGGCGGCTCAAGTACCCAAACTTCCCACAACCCATCATTAAAAAATAGTAATTTTATAGGGAGAACCCGTTATTAGATGATTAGGGGATATTTTTATTTCCAGCGGCTTGTTTACAGAAGAGGATGAAGGACTGCTGACTATCTGAAGATATTTTTTTGGAGTCAAAGGGATGAAAGGACTAATTTGGTAGTCCATGTACCCTTATAGAAAATATGGAACTGGAACTGGATGCTGAATGAGTGTTTAAAACTTAAAGTTGTCAAGAATTGTGCGTAATTTTTGCCGGTGTCCTTTTTGTTTTTCTTTTGTTATATTCCTCTTTAGTACATTTTTGTTGTGTACAAAATGTAACAATAAATTATTATTATTATGACAGACCCCCCTTCTTTTCCCGAATTTCTTGTTGAAAATGATGCTACAAGATTTGAACTTTGCCTAGATCACAAAAAAGTTGAAAGCAAGATAGGAGACGGAAAATCTTAAGTTCAAAGCTAATATTTAACATGTAAAGGGCATGACTATCAAACTGTTTATGGTAGTTAACAATAGGTAAAGAGAGACATCTTCCGATAGGAACTGAAACTAAAACAAATGTTATTTCGAAAACAGTATGTATTTCAAACAGTATAGTTTTTACGCTGGTTCCAAATTTACAAAATGTAGCAAGCCTACAATTATTTACCTAAAAAAACGAAATATAATTTTTTTTCTAAGGGCGATCATTGAGCCGTTTTCTGTCTTTTTTTCTTAACCATTAATATCAAACCATTAATAGTCAGTGATCGAGGGACCGTTATCTTTCAAGGGGTGGCTCACATTCGCTGCAGTTGGTTTGAGGGTGGATTCTAGGGTGATCGGGGGCGCTGATAACGAATATCAGGGTGCACGAGTTCGCACGCGTGTGGAAAATGGTAATTGTAGCCTGTAAAATCAAATTTGGCCTATAACGACGTCATACCGCTCTTGATTTTATTTCCACGGTAAAATAAGCTGAAAATTTTATAAGCTTGACATATTATGAATCCTAAGAATAAGTACTTTCACTCGATATTTTTAGTTTTTCCCCTACAATCTTTAATTTTTTATTAACACATATTTAATTTTGAAAACAAGGTGTTTTAATATACTTTATCTTATCTTTTTTTATTTGGTTGAAATTTTTGCTTGAATAATTACATTTTTTTTATGCTTTCTTTGCATTAGGCCTGTTATTACGAGTAAATCCATATATCTCTTTTAAAAAAAATCTTAATCCTTCAGCAAATATTTATTTTTTCTAAACGATGTCATAGCTTTCAGAAATTAGCCTACAATCACCAAGTTTTTTTAAATTTTTTTTTAGCTGTTAAAAAAAATGAGAACGAATCAAACTGCTAATCGTTCGAAGCATCAGAATGTCCTTTGCATTTTTTTAATAAAAACAAATTCGAGACTAGAATCTGCAATAATATACAAGCGTTTCAACAAGAGAATCCCCCCCCCCATAAAAAGAGAGAATTTTCTGAATAGTGGCGTTTTACTCTAAATATTTTCAAGACAACCTATGATTTTTATCTCACTAAACGATAGATCGCTCTTTTTTTAATCAAATCATGTATTTACATTCTATAGAACTAATATCTTTAACCAGAAAAAAAAAAAAAAAAAAAAACAGATGCCGAGTGCTGCGATCGCATGCGTGAATTTGGTATATTTTTTATGCTTTATTTGAATTATGCTCGTCATTATGAGTCAAAACATGTGCCTCTTTTCCAAAAAATCTTAATTCTTGAGCAACTATTTTTTTTTCTGTAGTATTGGACACAATCTGGCTTACGTAGGCTCATATACGAGCCTCAAGGTGGCGAAGCCGTGTGAAACTTTGGTGCAGAGGTGACTAAGGCTGATTTAAGATACTATTTTCTTTAAATCCCAGCATAGCAGGGACCAATGGTCCAATCGGCTAGATTGGGTCAACGGCAACTGATGTAGCAGACGGTAACTGTCATAATCAGCTGAAAGTAAGGTTTAGACGACTGCATTAGGAGTTTAATATCAAAGCAAATAAAAAATCAATTATTTAAAATTTAACATAAAAAAGTGGATCAAATCTATTTTTCTTCTGCATCTTCATCTTGAGGCTCGTTCTAATTTACTTTGGAAAGTAGACCTTTCTGGGGGTCAGCTCAGCACTTGCATGCGCTGTCACAGAAACCTATTTTGGAGCATTTGCAGTGGAAGCCGCAGTTCGTCTTGTCACAGTTGCAAAAAGTATGCGATGCTAGCCCATACGGCATCGCAGAAACTAGGTCTGGCCTTAGTTCATGATCTTTAATTCTCCAGCCCATATCGGTAGCCTGAGGTAAATCAATACAGGGCTTGTGGCTTTGGATCCAAATCAGTGACTGAAAGATGCACCTTTCCAAATGAAGCAGAAACGAGATATCAGTTGGTGGTAAACGCTGCAAATCCTCCAATCTTGAGTACAAAAATGCTCGAAGACCATTCAGACTATTGAAGTTAGTCACACTTCTGCTATACACTGTAACCACAAGCTGCTTAAAGACGTTGACTAAACCATCACTTTGCGCAGATGATGGCTTCTCTGTAAGGACTCGAGCTTTATCACCCAAAGACCGCAACAAAGTTTCTGTAAACTTTGCAGTATAACAAAACCAGACCATTCTTATTCAACGCAAAAAGCTTGTAGTGTTACATCAACTCAAACCTGGCATAAACGGAAAGGCGTTGCCAAATGTTGTTCCCAATTTTTGTGTTGCCTTATGCATAGGTTTCCAGTGGCATGGATACTTAACCCAGAGCTTCTTGAGGTCAAGACTAGCAAGATACTGGAAGTAGTATACAGCTAGTAAGACAGTATCAATATCGTTGGCTTAAATTATCACAAGTGTGCTCTTTCGTCATGCAGCAATTGCTGTGTGGTATAATACCCGAGTGTCTGCCTCCTCAAGGCAAGACAAGATATCGTCATCAACAGAGCTTCCATGAGGCGTAACGGTAACAGCTCTAAGTCGACTCTCGAAACCTCCAGCGAGATGAGCCATCAGACGGGTCAAAATTTTGTACTCCCAAACCTCAAAAAGAACTTTCAAGAGTCAACCTTTGGCTGAGCGACTACTGACAATCCCGTCCCAGAGTGTTGCAACATTGCTAGGGGAAGTGAACAGGCTGGAAATATTTCCTTTAGGATCTCTTCTTCTTTCTCGACAGCCAGATGCTTCTTTGAGGTTGAACAAGTAGTCATAATGGGTTCTATCCCCACTAAGACCGTCATACCTGTCACCCAGTAACTGGATAGACTGACAAGCTTCGGTTATGTGCCTAAGAATCCTATTATAAACTCTTATTCTAAAATCTAGAAGCATCTCATTTTCTTCTTGTCAGTAGTCTCTTTCGACACTCATTGCAGAAGCTACGTAGCCAGATTGAGGAGAGTCTTTAAAAAGTGTATGTGGAATAATTTTTAACTATGATTGCATGCCAGACTGATGCAGAATGTAGTTCATGTCTTCTGACTTTGTACCAGTACGTAGCTGAGGCTCCCTACGACTTGATGATAATGCTGCAAGTGAGGTCGGATATGGCTATGTCGTCTTGCGGCAACTGCTGTGTGGTATAATACCCAAGTGTCTGCCTCCTCATGGCAAGACAAGATATCGTCATCAACAGAGCTTCCATGAGGCGTAACGGTAACAGCTCTAAGTCGACTCTCGAAACCTCCAGCGAGATGAGCCATCAGACGGGTCAAAATTTTGTACTCCCAAACCTCAAAAAGAACTTTCAAGAGTCGACCTTTGGCTGAGCGACTACTGAGAATCCCGTCCCAGAGTGTTGCAACTTTGCTGGAGGAAGTGAACAGACTGGAAATATTTCCTTTAGGATCTCTTCTTCTTTCTTGACAGCCCGATGCTTCTTTGAAGTTGAACAAGTGGTCATCATGGGTTCTATCCCCCCTAAGAACGTCATACCTGTCACCAACCAAATGGATAGACTGACAAGCTTTGGGTATGTTCCTAAGAATCCCATCGCAAACTCTTATTCCAAAATCTGCTAGTGTCTCATTTTGTTCTGGTCGATAACACCTTATGACACCTATTACAACAGCTACGTAGTCAGATTGTGGAGTCTTTACAAAGCGTATGTGGAATAATTTTCGACCATGACTGCAAGCCAGACTTATGCAGACTGTAGTTCAGGGATGCTGACTTTGCACCAGCACGAAGCTGAGGCTCCCTACGACTTGATGATAATGCTGCAAGTGAGGTCGGATATGGCTATGTAGCTCGTACTTCAGCAGCTCACAGAGGGACGAAGTTTGTGTTGAATTTGCAAGACGCAGAGCTCGTTTAAGCAGCTCAGTTTCCCCAAAATATTTTTTTTTTTTATGGCTCTTTCTGTTTTCTTCTTTTGGCAACAGAGGCGAAAGTTTGTACTGTGCCAACTTTTACTTTCTTGGATGTCACGTCGAGATATGAGCTCATGGCCTCGAAGCCAATGTCTTGAAAGTTCACCAGACTATTTGCTACGGCTTCTGGAGCTCTATGCTCTGTCATGAAGTTGTACAGCTCTGTTCTCGTCGTCTTGAATAGGTTTCCGAGCAACTCTACCGAGTCTATAGCCAGATTTCTACCTTTTATTGTCAGATTCGTAAACGCAGTGGTATCTTCATGATGCTTCATTGCCTCGTCATCCATATTCAGGTTTACTTTCAGCGTTCTGGTGGCTGCTGTGAGAAAGGGGAGAGTAGCTAGATATCGATCAAAGGCATTTTCATTCGTTGTCGAACCAAATATACCAGAAACTCCTCGATGACCTTTGATGTCCAGATTCACGGTCGACTCTAAAGTCAGATTGCATGTAATGCTGCAAAACGGCATGGTTGTTTTCCTAACAAGAAAATTGCCACTTACAAACTCTCTGTGAACTTCTGGCGCTTTTTCAGGCGGGCATAGCCTTTCTTCTAGGTAGTTAAGCGCAACTGCGGCGTATTTATGGTTTCCGGGTGCGAAGAAAATCGGAATCATCTCTTTTGTGCTGTTTAAGTGTGATCCCCATTCCGCAGCTCTTTCAGCATAAAGATAGTCGTTTCCGGTACGGATAAAATCTAGATAGTTGATCCAGAGGCTATATTTCCTTATGGTAGATCTGGACTCGTTGTGCTTCGAGAAAAGCGGAGCAATGCTGTCCAATGCATCTCCTATCATTTTACATACTTCAGAACTAGTTGTACCAAAATGGTGTGCCTCACGCAAGACAACTGACACCCCCTAAAATCGTTGTTGCCGGAATCCTGACCTTTAACTAGATCAGATAAGTATCCCAAATTCTTTCCTTTTATATCGTAAATTTCAGTACTTTATGCAATAGTCACAGATCCAAGGCTCGCTATCGCTAAAAAAAAGAAAGTGGGTGGCTCACATCAGCCGCAGTAGGTTTGAGTATGGATACCGGGGTAATCTAAGGTGCTTAAAGTAGAAATTGGGGTACACCTAGTCCGACTAGTATAGAGCATTGTAATTCTGACCTACACGGAAGAGATAAGCCTTTTTCAGAAAAATGCTTGATACAACTGAATCTCAACATAGAAGAATGTTCCGCTTTTTTTTTTATTGCAGTTGAAACCAAATTCGCGCATGCGATCGCAGAACCAGGCATCTGTTGTTTTTTTTTTCCTGGTTAAAAATATTGGTTGTATATAATTTCAATAAATTATTTGATTTAAAAAAGAGCGACCTATCGTTTGGTGAAATAAAAATTATAGGTTGTGTTAAGAATATTTAAAGTGAAACGTCGCTATTCAGAAAATTTTCTTGTTTTTTTTTTTTGGGGGGGGGGGAGATTTTCTCGTTCAAACGCATATATATTCTTGCAGATTCAAGTCTCGACTTTGTTTTTATTAATAACATGTAAAGGACATTTGGACAGTTCGAATTATGTGCAGTTCGATTCGTTTTAGTTTTTTTTAACAGCTAAAAAAAGTTAAAAAAAAAAAAAATTGGTCATTGTAGGCTAATTTCTGAAAGCTATGACACTATTAAGAAAAAATAAATAGTTGCTCAAGAATTAATATTTTTGAAAAAAACACAGTTTGACTCGTAATGACGAGGAGAATTCAAATAAAGCATAATAAAATATACTTATGTGGGCAAAAATTTCAGAAAAACCGAAAAAACTAAGAAAAAGTATATAAAAAACCCTTGTTTTCAAAATTAAATAGGGATAACAGAAGAAATAAAAATTGTGGGGAACAAATAAAAACACCAGGTGAAATTAATTTTTCTTAGGATTCAGAATATGTCAAGTTTATAAAGTTTTCAGTTTATTTTACCGTGTAAAAATAAATCAAGAGCGGTATGACGTCGTTATAGGCCTAATTTGACTTTATAGGCTAAAATGACGATGTTCGACACGCGTGTGAACTTGTGCACCCCGATATTCATTGTAAGCACCCCTGATTACCCCAAAATCCACCCTCAAACCAACTGCAGCTGATATGAGCCACCCCTTCCCTTTTTTTGAACGATAGCGAGCCTTGGATCACTGACTATAACTGTAAAGCCAAAGGACTTGTTCGAATTAATTTTTGACTTCAATAACCTTTAAAAAAAGAAAAAAAAAGAAGAAAAACTGAGAGAGATTGAAGAGCTCTGAAGTGCCGTATCGGCCAATTTGTGCCAAAAACATATGACGGACAAATCCAAAAACAAGTCACAAAGCACAAAACGAAGATGTCTTTTTTTTTGGTTTAGTGCTTTATGACGTGTTTTTTGGATTTTTATTTAAATGTGAGTTTTCATTTTGTCTGTTTGTTCTAGCGTGTGTCTTATCTATGTTTTTTTTTCATGTTTCGTTTATGCTATTTTCCTGTATTTTTTTTTTCCGTGGATAAAGGCTTCCGGATGTGAAGCCAAAATGTTAAGATTGTTTATTATTTGAAGTCTTTTTTTGCCCACTTTTTTTTGTCTTTTGAAATATTACACCCGTTTTTTTTCTTTTTTAATTGTTTAAATTTGAAATAGAAAGATAATGTGGTCTAAGAAATTATTTAGCAAAGATTTCTTTTCTCGACTTCCTCTATTATTTAACGAGACGTTAAAGTCTGTTATGTAATAGACGAGAGACAGCATCGGTTTTCGCGAGGTTCATCCACTTTTCCTTCCATACCACAGCAAAGAATTCTTTCCTCGGCTTCCTCTATATTTTGATGCTTTGCAGGAGAACCCACTATTATTATTGGTATCTATTCAGAATAAATCTATGGAATATACACGGTTATTAGTGATCGATTTATAGTAAAAAAAACAAAGTCTCACTAAAAGAAGTATAAAATAGCCTTTTTTGGGAGGCTTCTTTTACGAGGTTAAATAAAAAAACAAGTTTTTTTAAACTGAAAGTAAGGAGCGACATTAAAACTTGAAACGAACCGTAATTATTCCGTATATGAAAGGGGCTGTCCCCTTCTCAACGCCTCGCTCTTTACGCTAAAGCTTTATCGTTTTAAAAAATAGAATTGTGAGAAAGAGTCAAACTTTAGCGCAAAGAGCGAGGCGTTGAGGAGGGGACAGCCCCTTTCATATACGGAACAATTACTGTTCGTTTTAAGTTTTATTGTCGCTCCTTACTTTCAGTTAAAAAAAACTTATTTTTTTATTTAATTTTTGAACGTTTTTGAATTAACACAGGTTTTGATTTTGGCACACCGTGCATGAATAATTAAAACAAAATTTGCATATTAATTTTACTTTTATTTGGTTAAATGGCTTTCTCGAAACTTATTTAATTTTATTTACGAACGTTTTTATTAATAATAAATATACGTAACTTACGAATCAACTTACGTAACGAACTTCAATATTCAAATATTTTTAATACGTATATTAGGGGGTTCGCCTCCTAGTCAATACCTTGCTCTTTAAGCTAAATTTCGAATTTTGTTCCAATTGTTTAAAAATGACCCATTAATCACAAAGACCGTTAATTAGAATAAATAGCTCTTATGAAAGCACTTAAAAATCTTTGGCTTAAAGAGCGAGGTATTGATTAGGAGGGCAAACCCAATCATATATGTAATAATTTCTGTTCGTTTTAAAGTTTTGATGTTGCTCCTTACTTTCAGTTGAAAAACTTTTTTTTATTTATTTATTTTCCGATCGTTTTTTAAATAATGCTGAAAAATCCGGCACCCCCTTCATAGCAATGTCCCTTCCCCCATGGAAAAATCCTCCCACATAACCCCCGAACCCACCCACCCCCCCCCCCAAAAACTACCATAAAAATCCCCCCTGAAAACGTCTGTATACTTCCCAATAACCAATGCTATATGTAAACATTAGGTAAAGTTCATAACTTTCAGCCCTCCCCCCAGGGACTTTGGGGGATTAAGTCATCCTCAAAGACATAGTTATTATATTTTCGACCATCTTGAACAAAATAGCTATCTATAAATTTTGATCGGGTCGCTTTGGGAAAAAAAATGAGCGTGGGAGGGGGCCTAATTACCCTCCATTTTTTTGGTCACTAAAAAGGGCACTAGAACTTTTAATCTCCGTTCGAATGAGCCCTCCCACTATATTCTAGGACCACTGGTCGATACTGGGCCGATACCCCTGGGGAAAAAAACAAAAAAAAAAAAAACAAATAAACGCGCATCCCTGATCTTTCTTCCGGCCAAAAATACAAAATTCCACATTTTTGCAGATACGAGCTTGAAACCTCTACAGTAGGGTTTTCTGATACGCTGAATCTGATGGTCTGATTTCATTAAGGTTCTATGACTTTTAGGGGGTTTTCCCCTTTTCTAGAAAATCAGGCAAATTTTCTCAGGCGCGTAACTTTTGATGGGTAAGACTAACTGCCCTTTCTAAAACCTGATTGGTTCTTTTGTGAGAAATATTAAGCCAAAGAAAGAAAAGTTTCCGAGTCGCAGTAATTTTTACTAGTAAACTCTGCTTCTTTGGTAACCATTAAGGCAAAGGATCAATTAAAATGTGAGAAATATTAAGCCAATAAAACGAAAGAAAAGGTTTTGAGTCACAGTATTTCCGATTTATTTATTTATCTAAGTGGGTAATTCTTTAAATGCGTGGATTAGGTGCCTTTTTAGCATAAATTTTCTTACCTAGTCGTATTCTCTTTTTTTTCATGGTTATCTTTTAACAAGTTATGCAAGTGCTTATCAAATTTTATTGTTTTGTATTTTAAGTGTCCAGTCTATGAGTGATATTTTGTATTACAGTTATTCCCTTTGTCAATTGACTCAATTGTCAATTTACTTGATGAAACTTATACATTTGAAATCAACATAAAAATCTGATTCTTTTGACGTATCTATTGGTGTCAAAATTCCGTTTTTAGAGTTTCGGTAACTATTGAGCCGGGTAGCTCTTTACTTACAGTTCGTTACCACGAACTGTTTGATAATTCCACGTAACGTCAGACTTCTTTTTATCATTATTGATTATAAGGCCTTTAATTGTGCTAATTTCTTTTACTGTACAAAGGTTGTAATAGTCAAAAGATACGTTGCCTAACAATTAGCCTACCTTAGATACCAGTGCACTTGGAGAAAATTACTTCTAAATGAATATTACTTATATAGAGCGTATCTCAGCCAACACGATTAATCAAAAAAAACTTCAAGAAAACCAATACTTATGTAACTCAACTTATCTCCTTTATATTCCCAAATGACTGGAAATCACAGCCACTCAGTAGTCAAATTGATTTAGAGCCTTCTTATTTCAGATCTTACTCAAAATTAACGTCAGAAGTACTAAATTAAGTCTTGAATTTGTTGTTTTCGCGTCACAAGAAATTACCTAAGACTAAGAACTAATGCTTCAGAATCATCAATCAATAAACAAATTCATTGATTTTATCATGAGAGTTATCTTGTGTGACTTATGGTATGTTAGTTTTTCTGCTCTCGTATGGTTCTAATATACCAGTGAAAGACGAAAACTTTACTATCACTCCACAGCTGGGATTCAGTTCTATCCATCTACAGAAATAAATTTTTGGAATTTATCAGACAGCCTTTTTATATTAAAACACTGTCAATATCGTTGAAAAAAAGAGATTTTTCCTATTTTCTAAGCAAGGTTAGAGCATTCTCTGAGTAAATGTCTAAGTGATGTAATAGTTTTGACTTGGTGAATGGATAGAGCTGAGGCAAATGAATCCCGTCACGTAATTTCTTTGTTCTTTTTACTGCTATTCAAATACCTTTTTTCTTCTAGCACACATAGCTTTGGTGTTTTCAAGTTTTTCTTGTTTATTTATCTGTTTTGTCTGACATACCACAAATTTAGCCAAAGAAGGGACACTAAATTAAATTTCTGGCGGTATTCAATTGTTTCAGAGTAAAATTATAAGTCTTTTATGTACAATAATTTAGCTAATTATTATCACAGAAATAATTCTCCATTTCATTGATAAACACATTAAAGCAGTGGTTTACAAACTTTATTTTACCACGGCTCCCTTAAAAATGTTTGATCATATGGTGTCTCCCTTCCAATTCGCAAAATAATACAGACTGAAAATTTTTTAATACTACGAAATTTATTTAGACAATATCTTACAAACAGAAAAAAACAAATAATAAATTTATATTATTGTCTTTTAATGAGATGAATGTGCTTGAATTAGCATAAAATCTGTCAAATCTCGTTGTCAACGATGAGATGACTGCACGAACCTCCTATTCTACAACCAAATGAACACGATGTTTCGATTTCATTTCAGCTAATACAGAAACTCCTGTTTCGTATAAAGAAGGCTTTGCGGACGGCATCAATGCTTTCAAAGTTTTGTTTGACAAAATATTATATCTGCCATTAATATCTAGCCCAATTTCAATTAAAGATAAGTCCTGACAATATTGTTTTAAAGAATTATCACGGGCTAATTTGATCAAGTTTTCTTTCTCATTACTTATTAAACCAAATTTGTCATCTTTGTCTCCGATAAATGGATTCTGTATCCACGCATATTTTGTAAAACGAAGATCATCAAAAATAATTCGAGAAATGAATTAACAAAGCATCCAGGTATTGAAAAAATGGACATGTGTTTGCTTCTATGTTATCTTGGGCGCATAAACTTAAAAGTAGAAACACGATTTTCTTTTTTCAAAATTTGCCTCCCATAGCTCCATGTTTTTTAAAATCAATTCTTTCACATTATCTTTTTGAATCAATAGATACATTTGTGGCTCTCACATCAATTTATTCAAAAAGCTTAAATTTCCTGAAATATCCACCAAACAGGTCAGTTTAATTAAATTGTCATTTTAAACATATCTGTGTCTTCATGTTGATTTTCTTTGACACAAATTGCAATTTCCTCTTTGAGTTTGTGTATCCTCTGTGTCACTTTGGCAGCCAGTGTTCTTCACAATAGAACAGAAGAGAGGTATAAGGAACTTTCCATAGCGTCACACAACTTCGTAAATAATATAACTTATAATGCCAAGTTTTTATGTAGATTATAGCTACTGTTACTTTTGTATAAATGTCTCTAAGCTCCTCAATCACATTTTCTCATACGAGAACTGCTCTGTGGAGCAAGCGATGCGTCCAAAGAACATCACGTTTTTTTCATTTTTATTATTGCTAGAAGGCCAGTTTTTTGTCCCGACATTGACCTTGCCCCGTCTGTACAAAGCCAAACGCAATTTTTCCACAGTATGCCTTTCTCATTAAAAACTGTCAATAATATAAAAATTTCACCGGATGTGGCTTTGACAGGAATGAGTGTGCAAAAAGATATATGGTCAGTTATATCATTTTCTTTAACACATAAAATATATCCAATTACACATGCTGCTTTAGCTTAACCAGTTTCTTCTTCTAGTTGTAACACGAATTCTGTAGTCCCCATCTGAGAAACTAATTGATCGGAAAGATAGTCCCTAAAAATGATTTAATTGATCCTCCCTGCACTGAGTATCCAGCAGAATCTATAAGCTATCGCTGGTTTTACCTTAGAATGGCAAACCCACCTTCTGTTCAGCCTGAGCCTCTGCATCCTGCCAGTCGCAAAAGAGTTAAGATATTTTGTGGCTGTGTAGTTTTTATTTTATTGAAGTTTATGTTAATTCTGGCTAATGTTGGCACCTCCCATTAGACTAGTCCGTGCCTCCCCGGGGAGGCGCGCCTCCCAATTTGGAAAAAGCTGCTTTAAAGCAAGACATGTAGCTAAGTACTACTTCTGATACCTCAAGCGAGATATCATTTAAATGGCTCGCAATGAAAGATTTATGGTGAAATTCGGAGAATACAAAGAATATGGGAACTAATCAAACGAATCAAATACTATGCATATCTTATTAAATTCAGTCAACTTCCACGGAAACATATTCAATAATATGTCCTACCAAGCTAACAAAAAACGTTTGGCCGGTGGAGCTAATACAAATTTTATTGCATATTCGGTAATTTCTTATTACGTTATACATTCACATCCTCAAGTCAAGTCATACACATTACCAAATGAAACCTTCAGATGATTGAAGCTACACCCATTGTTTGAAATATAAACCCCCTTAGCGAATTTGGGCTCAAGTGCTGAAAAAAATCTTGCCTGATTCACCCTTTAAATAAACAGTTAAACCCCCACCCGCTCCATTTGCTTCGTTTTATAAGCATCTCGCGATTTTGGCTGTGAACAAATTTTTGACTTTACTCAGGTCTCATTTACACTAATTTTACTTGTCTTATCCCCTACTATTAATTTTTTCCCAAACTTGTTGCCCTTAGCTTTGTCTAATTCTAGTTAACAAACTAGGTTATATCCTGCCATATTCTACATTATATTATTTAACACGAAAAATAATAAAACAATTCTCAATTGAAATTTATTCCATCCATAAGAACATAACAAGTAATACGCAGCAACACTAGAAACAACAACTATAATACGGTAACATTTACCAAAGTAAACAATCGACTAAATATTCCGGAACGCAGTAATATAAAAAGAAAGAACAAAAAATCCGGCCTAAAAGCATAGAACATTTAACTCGTACATTTCTGAAATAAACAACCAATCTAATCCCACTATGCAGGCACACATCACATTGAAAGAGATACTGTAATGCAGAGGTACGCGATATTAGAGACATTGGAATATCGATATTCCTTCATTCGACATTCGAAAAACCCAAAGAGTACCTTTCATCTTTGAAGACTTCATGAACAAAATTAGTCACACGTGGATTGCTGATTCTGATCTAACACATACGTAGAAATTGATTACAAGAAGGTGGAAAAGGTACAAAAAGAAGAAATCAATTAAATGAAAAAGTAAAACAGGGAAAATCCATTGCAAAAGTTTTTTTAAGGGGTGGGAGGGGGGAGGCCGATTGGGTCTTGGTCTGAGGCCGCCTCACTTCTAGCTGCTAACACGCTTTGTTCTGACTAAAGAGAGGATTTCTCAGCCAAAGCGTTCAAACCTGTCCACAAGGAAGTGATGCCTCTCAAGATTGGTACTAAGAGCCATACCCCCTTCGGAGAAATCCTCCTCCCACCCTCCTAAGGGCCGAGTCTTTATAAATATATGAAAGAACTTTCAATCATTGACTAGCTAAGGAGCTAAATATTTGTCAGATATTTGTGATGAGTAATAAAATAATTTGAAAATACGCATAATCTGACACAAAATAAAAGAAGAATAAAAACAAAAGAAGTTTTCGTTAATTATTAACGATTTTGAATTTTATCATGGAGGAAGCAACAATTGAAAGTTATTTCAACTTGAAATGTTTAGGGTGGTTTTATTCTTATAGCGTTTTTTTTTATCCTTGAGTTTAAACCACTTGATTTCATACATTAGTGAAAGTTACGCGTATGTAGAGTTATTTTTCACTAGTCCATTTATGCTTAAATACTCCCGAGAAAACTATTTAAAACCCTTTTAAATACTATAGTTGGTTTTAAATAAAATTATAAGGCATACACACTAAGTTTTGGTAACAAAAAAAAACTTTCGAAAATACTATTGCTTTGAATATCGGATATATTGATGTGCTCTCGAATATCGCGCACCCCATATAAAAATATTGATAATTGGGTAATAATAACCTAATACTACCAAACATTGATAGTAGCTGGAAATAAGAAGTAAACCTAGGAACTGTTTCTCGGTCAATATTACTGTCAATGTCCTCCAGTCCAATCTTTATAGGGCAAGCATCGGAATTTGAATGAGCCATCAGAACCACAAGAGAAAAGACGTCCTTCAGAGTCAATGGTAAGTGAGTTGACACCATTACTAGAAGAGTTCATCGGTCGAAAGAACCCTGTTCGACTATGCTCACCAGGCAAAGCTAAGAGTAATTCAGATGTTTCCATATTCCAAAGCTACAAATGAATCAAATAATAATTACTGAAATAATTTTAAAACCAAAATGTACGTTTTATTTCCAACAGAAGCTACTGTTCCAGGGCAAAGCTAGGCCGTGGAAATTTGGAATATTTTACCCATTACCTCCTCCCCCAATGTAAAAACATGCAACTAATACGTTTTATCAGCTTTTCAGTTTTTACGCAATATTCCTCTTTTTTAAGAACGTGTCCCTACACTTTTCTCCGTATCATTTCTTGTCGTTTTGTATTTATTCTTTCATATGTTCTATGAAGACAGTTTTATATTATTTGAATTATTTATATTCAAGAAAAATACATTTTAAACTTGTGTATAATTAAAAAAAAACAATATACAATCTTAATTTGTACAGCAAACGTATTCAACAATCTCAACATATTGCCTTAAAAGGCTAGATTCTAAAAGTAGATCCTGGGAAAGGAAACTCACTCAGTGAATTTCGCCATTACAGAGTATTATTCTTTAAACACTTGCAGAACAATAATGAGTCAAACATTACAGGAACAAGTCCCTTAGAATGACATAGGCAAGTCAGCAGTGGCAATTAAAAAGGACTTATGTGACATATTTTGTCAAACCAATACTTATTGACGGACTGCTACGATTATAAAATTTCATATTAATTACTATGAGCTTCTCAAAGACTCACTTCTATCAATCGGTTTGATCAATTCTTCAGTAGCTAAGTCTCGGGATATAGAGGAGTTTAATCATAGTTGTAAAAAAAGTGGTTGTTAATGCCAGTCAAAAAGTCCATAAGACATTTATCAGGTTTTTTTCCCTTCCGTAAAATCCTGTCGTTTCATACAACGCAGCTAAGTACCAGAGTCTCTTACAATCGGCAACCCTGGAAAAAACAGGATGACCGAGGAATCTGATGTCATTTCATTTTCAGTTTTTTCTTCTGTAGTCTAGGAGGGGGGCGGGGGCAAGTTTGACATTTTTTAATTTTATCAATGGAAAACCAAAAGAGACATTTTTTCACCCAAAAACGGTATTTTTTGGAATCTATGGAAGGCCAAAAAATATAGGGGACAGATACCCCTTGTCTCCCCTCAACTGACACCACTTGACCGTGTTTCACAGTCTCATTATGCTTTCAAAAAAAGGTACAGAACAATTTTATAAATTAGTAGTGGTCTAGAAGATACCATAACATTAAAAGAAAGAAGCTCAAATTTATTAACATTCAGATAAAAATGAATAGTGAAGAAAGAATAGGCAACAAAATTACAGAATCAGAGAACCCCTTTCGGATGTGACTAACTTGAAGATTAAGCTAAGGATGAGACACTAAATCTTTTAAAAAGCAAGCAATCGGAACATTATTCCATATTTCAAACACTGAAGTTTGAAAATAGGAGGTAAAACCATCCCCTTGTTTTCGCGTCTTATTCCACGCAATTAGAGAATTTGATTGAAGACCAGAGAGAGAAAGGAATCTCGATAAAAATACTTTGGGGATGAATGATACAAAATTCAATACCCTTGGAAGACAGAGAATAAAGACCATGAGCATACACAACTGAGTCCATAGCTCTGGAGAAATGAAGAGCACAAATGCACAGGCCATCTCCTTCTTCTAAAGCTTACATTAAAAGAGAAAAAAGAACCCTTAAGACTTCCTGACAACCAGAGCCCAAACTGATCCGTCCCAAACCCAACACAAAAGTTTAAAAGATATTCAAGCACACAGCTAAGGTTACAAGAAAGGGGTAACAGACGATACAAGATAGAGAGAACAATAAAATGGGTTCTTGCTAAGCTTTAAAATAGGGTTGAGGACACCACACAGGAAGCAATTCCAAACTATTGGGCAGCGTCCGGGAGACATTTAAAAAAGAAAATACATAATATTTGATTTTCGAAATGATAATGAACTTTACCATTGAGCCTAGTAAAAATAAAAAAAGATGTAAGGTGAGAAGCCCACCTAGACTCAATTAACAAACCAACTGAGGCATTACTAAACACATTATACAATTTAGAATTGATATTCTGCCAATGATGATTATCGCGAGTAAAATTAAAACCTTCATAGCACTCGCATGATAATGCGTCTTATATGTCCGCTTAGTGCTATTTTTGACATCTTACACTGCGCCAGATCACAAACAACTAAGGAAGCTTCGAAAGAAAGACAGAATCAATTTTTTTTTTTATGCCTTTCTGTCGTTTAAAAATGTTTCACCTTACCTTGATATCACCTTCCGAAGATCCTGTGGCATAATATTCTTCTCCAGGGTCCAAGGCCATAGCACGAACAGCAGCGCCATTTTCATGTCCTGTTAGGCGCTGTCGCAGCGTCCTTTGTCTTATATCCCAAACGCTCAAGTCACCTTTTTTTCCAGCTGATATAATCGTTTGCTTCTTCGGTGAGTACAAAACACAGGTAGAACCAGTGTCATGAGATACGAAAGCTTAAAAAAATATAATATTTTTCATATTAGGCTATACAAGGAAACTAGCAATAGACGGACAAGAAAGGATCGGTATTGATGTGGAAAAGTATCTTTTGAGATACAAGCGCTCGATGTTATGTGACTATGATTAGAGGAATCTCTTGTTCTTTGATGTAAATATTTTAGACCAGTGTACTTGTCTGGAATTCTCGGAATTACGAAAATTAAGGGCCAATTTGCAATTAAAGTATTACCAGTTTTTGAAAAAAAAAAAAAAAAACAAAAAAAAAAAAAAAACATTATGCCAAATCAAAAAAAGTTTATTTTATTCACCGTGGCTTTGAAATTGAATTAAGATATTTTTAGAGCAATCCAGTAACTGCTGAAATGCATTGGCAAAATGCAAAAAAAGTATTTAGTCAATGAGTCAATGATATTACATAAAAATATTGAGTTTTCGCTATTTGGAGTACCACAGCTATCAAAAGAACTGAAATGTTCTCATTTCTAAAAATAAACTTGCTCCATTTTAATATTGGACTTCCCATTTCTAAAAATAAACAGATCATTTACAACTATTAAGGTATGCACGGACTTGGATCTCCTTTTATTACTTTTTTCGTTTTTTTTTTAGATCCAATCCACTACATTTGATAGGCAAATGATGAATATAAGATAAATATCTCCGGTATGGACGAGTATGGTTACGCGGTTTTTTGTTCATTTTTTAAATACGTGATCACGGCAAGTTGGTTGACAAGGGGATATAAAGAGAAGCAATAATGTAGATGCTCAAAAGTAGTCTGTACTTTTTTATTTTTATTTTCTGTTTAAACGTTATTTGCGTGAATCATGTGTTAGAGATATTGTTCTACCGGTTACACGAAGACTCATGTAAAATAAAGATTCTCATTTCTGCCCCCCCCCCCCCAAATACCTTCACATTTTCCAAAAAATGTATATAATCCTAATTTTCCAGGATACGTTTTGTTTGAACCATCCCTCCCCCCAAAAAACAAAAGACACATGCCTATAAAAAGTCAACACATCCAGTCATTAGTTTGAGACCGAGTAGAAAAAAAAATAAATAAAAAAATAAAAAGCGAATGGTTGGCTATATGTGCCACATCGACCAAAAGCCATAATTCTATGAAAAACGCAATCAAAAATCAAACTCGAGAAAAAAAACAATTGACTGTAAGCACACGAAAATCTTTTATGCAGAGACGTAAGTGAGGAGGGGAGGGGCTTGAGGCCTAAGCTTCCTGTCCCGAAACAAGAAACTTTCAGGATTTTCCAGTCATTTCTTATTCAAGTTATCATGCAAGGTTTGTTTGTTTATTATCGCCTTCTTCCCCACTCAAAAATTCCTGTGTCCGTGCGTGCTTTACGCTACATTAACATCAACGCATAATCAGCACACTTTAAGCTTTTCGAAAAGTCGAAGGAGATATTTTAGATATTTTCCATATATTGTCTTAGGATAGTTTTAGGGACTCGTTTGACTGACCTTATTTCAAACAATAACCAGTACAAAAATGAAAGAAAGGCTTAAGATGAATAGGCTGTCTTACAGATGAATGATGATATATTACAAAAAATTGTAGTTTTTGGCCATACCCTAGGACCGAACAAAAGCCAGTCATCCCTAAATAGGGTTGGAAGAATTCATAATAAAGTATTCAAAGGAAATTCGAAGTTCGAGTAAAGTTAGGGAGTTAAGAGTGGATCTTAATAGCGAATCTTAAAATTAGAACTGGAATGTCAGTGAAAAATGGGAGAAAAAAAAGATTCAGAATTAAAGTTTCACAAAGGAAAAAAAATGCAGATACGATCCCCTAAGATTGATCAACTACTTTAAGTCTACCAAAAGCACAGGAGGCGACAATAATACAGCCAGCCAATCAAATCCCATTTGAAAATCTACTAACAAATTTTAATCTTTGTAAGTCTTATTTCTTTTAGGCTGGTCAAAGAATGATGATCCTTGACTTGGCATACCCACATTTAGAAACCTAGAGTAGAGCTATGAAAAAATGAAAAGAGAAAGGGTTTACCATGTATCTGAGCTCTTTTTTGAGGAAGAAGACTATCCCAAAGAGCCACATTTTTTCCATCTGAGCTCAAGCCCGCAGATACAAAAACACTTGAAGATCCAACAAATTGGAAATCATTCACAAACTTGTTGTGGCATTGATGGGTCTATAAAGTAAGAACAAATATTTCCATTAAAGTATAAATAACAAGAAGTTTAACTATTTAAGATGATCCAATCATAATTAATGTCCACATAGATGGCCTACTGGTATCCTATCAAATTAAAAGCTAGATAAATAATTTTACTGGGAAATTCCTTCTCAAAAAATGCCACTGAATATCCAAAAACTTGGAAATCATTGACAAACAAGTTATGGAGCTCATAAGTCTTTAAAATAAAAACAAGGTATTTCAATTAAAGTTTTAAGAAACAAAAAAAAACTTTATTGTCGGGAGATCTTTGCAAAAGTTCCTTGTTTCAAGTTTTTTTTTTTTTTTAATAGTTGTTTTATTAATGAATATTTTTACCTTAAGACTGGGCCCAAATTGACTATTCGTAGGAGATTATTATAACCACATAGGCTTGATGAACAATTTAGAAAAACCATATCACCATATGTTTTTTTACGCGAAACGGCTCACGGATGCAGAAAAATCGCAAAAATAGTCATACAGAAACGGTTCATTGCAGGCGTTGGAGCGCAAAAATTATTACGAAATATTTGAACAGCATAGGCATAGGAATAGGCTAAATCTAATTCTAAATCAATCCCTTATTAACACAGGGAAGCTGCGCCTAATTAATAATATAATCCTTATCATAATTGATGGTTTCTCTGGAAATGTCCTCCCTGGCCTTTAGGATTAAAATTTTGGATTAAAAAGACGTGGCCCTCATATCCTTCGTCAATTTAATAATGAACAACTTTTCATAAATATAATTAGTTTCTCAGTTAGTAACACTGGGTTTATTTAAAAAAAATAAAGTATACATCATAGATTCCCTGAAGCATGCTTGTGCGGGAGAAAACCATCCTAATAAATCAATAAACCAAAAAAAAAAAAAAAAAAAAAAAAAAAAAAAAAAAAAAATATATATATATATATATATATATATATATAATTAGAGCTCAACTTACCGGACCCGAAAACCAATAAGTTATTTGTATTGTACGGTTGCAAAAAGTTTTCAATTCAGAATAGCGGGTGCGTTTTTCAACGATTCAGCAGAAAAATTTCAATAAAGCCGTTGACCCGTTATGATGCATTAACTTGCAGCAAAAACGGATGAAATATGACGGATCTCGTAAAAACGACCATTTTTGCCAGAAAACATATCGGTCCGAATAAAGGGTAACTATCAAAAAGACAGGCCAGACGTAACCCCCTTCCAGGCTAAAAATGTTAAAGATTAACACTCCTTTTGAGCCTATCTTGTGCTGACTTTTTTAAGCATGAGCGTTTCACTCAAAATAAGAAAAAAAACTGTAAAATAGTATGGGAGCAACTTGCTAATTAAGTAAATGCATGGATATGATTATATCATTTAAGTTCTGATCATCTAGTTCTAAAAATGACCAGAAATACTTTTACAAAAGAGTTCTATTGAGGATGCTAGAGCATTATAAGGAAGATTAACAAATCAAGGGTAGTAAGGAACAGAACTAAGGATGTGAATAATCATTTTTTTTATTTTATGAACATGTTTTAATCAGTGGAGCATCTACTGCAATTTTGTTTGCAATAGATATGGCCATTTTTATTTGTTCATATTTCTGATATTCACAGGTCAGCAACGGATTTGAGTATCCAACAAAATGATTTATCACAGCTGAAGAGTGGAGGGCCTAATAAGGTCCCTTGCGCAATTGCGCAGCAAGTCATTAACGTTGTGGAATGGATAATCTTAATATCTAACATTTGGGCTTCAAATGAAAAGATGCCATGATTGTTACTAATAAAGGATCGATACTGAAGTCAAACACTGATTATTTTTCGAGAAAGGTATGCTCAGTAAAGACAAGGTTTTTTTTAATTCATAACTATTAAACTAACATTTTTTCTTCTTCTCGGATTTATTAAGAATCGTTTCAGTTAAATGGACTGAATAATCGGAAAGTTATTTTTTAATTACCAAAGTAGGAAAAAACAATAGTCTGTTATGAGCTTATCAAATCCACTAGAAAATATTCATAAAGTTTTTAAAAGGTGGATTTAATAGCGATTGGATGTAAAGTCTCCAGCCCATCATTTGATTATTTTTCTCAATAAGGGTTTACGTAGTCAAGCTTCTATTTCAACAGGAAACGGGCAGATATCAAAATGGAGATATTAATGTCTGAAAAAGGGAGATAAATTTTATGAGTAAAGTTCTAGTTATATCTAGGGGGACATTGGTGGAGAATAAGCTCGTTTTTTTAGATTTTTAGAACATTCACCAGTAAAATGATGAGAGGAAGATCGGATTTGGAGTTGGGAACGGAGAAAAAAGAACATCAGGAAGTGGGATAAACTTTGGACAATAGACACAATGTTCCGGCTTTGGTAATCGGCAGTTTTGCAATGTTTTCTTAAAGGAGGAGGCTCAAAATCATCATTATCCATTTTAGGTAAAAAAATAACTTGATAAAGCTACAGGTGCAATCACCAATATTTTTTCCGGAGGGGGAGGGGGTAGAATTAACTTTGTCAACCTTTATGCTAATCTACGCACACAAAATTCGAAATAATTTAAAATCTAGGGCACCCTTAAATTTCTGCCGGAAAAATTAATGGGAAAATTCAAAGGTAAGAAAAGAACAAACTTTTTAAGGGTTTACATTCCACACCTATATTGAGGAATTTAGTTCCTATCTCAAAAGAATACTAGAACGTATTGCCGCTCTGAACCGAGAAATTTTTTTTTTTTATATTTCACTCAAGCGGCGTTCACACACATGTATGGCTAGGTTTCCAAGAATAAATATGGATGTCTGGCCCGTCATTTGTTTAGGTATGGAAGAATAGCCACGCAAACTTGTGAATACAACATTTAAGCTTGGATAGTAAAAATAATAATGAAATAAGCGCTCTGATTGGCAGTTTTGAATCTAGAAAAAGAGCCGAATCACCAGGTCTTTTTCTGTTATTCATACAAAACCAATTATATACATACTATATATTCCAAGTGATGCCGCAAAAATCATCATTTTGACCCCTTCTCTACCACTGAACTAAATACACAAACAACAACCTGTATAATTATCAATAATAGACTTCCCCCTCCCCCTATTGATTAGCTTACACTACAAGCTCCTCTTTCTTAGTTAAAGCGTGGGTGTCTGAATTTTTTTCCCTCAAAGAGGTTGACTGCCCTTTTTGTGCCTTTAGGGACCTACAAGGAGATTAATGCAAACGCTTTTTATTAAAATTGGATATTTTGTTAAAGACACCCACGAATATCAAAGCTTTTAAAATGGTAGTCATAGAAGAAAAACAACATTTGTCCGAAGGACAGATTCATGCAATTCAGAAGAACGAGTTGGAATAAATCAGAAGGCTGTATTGATAGCCGAAAAGCACTTAAACTGTGAGGGCGGATTGAATAGACATTTTAAGCCAGATAGTGGATGCTTTAAGGGTATCATAATTGTCAGTTTAGAAGACAAATTGCTGAAGAGAGCTAAAAGGAATAAATTAAAAGCTGAAAAAAATTGTTCAATTTTCGTTAGTTTAATATTGATGGCTTAAACGGAAGTAGATTCATGATCTGCATCGGAAAAAGACGACATATTGTGCAAGAAGAAGAGCAAAGATTTGAAGGACTAATTGTATAGATATAAAGAGAAACACATCGGATCTGAGCTGGTTACTTCCCAAACTGCATGTGCCAGAGAGAAATAAATAAGGTGAAGGATGAGTAAAAACTAAATATAAAATTCCCATCCCTAACTTCATATTTTGATTCATCCATGAACACTGTGATTTTTTTTAGGAGGGGATGGATGGAGTTTTCAAAATAGTCTCTTTTTGAGAAGGAGGGATCTTTGAAATGGTTACCCACACACTCCCCACACTCCCCCTTGTTTGCAGCTATGACTTGATTGCAATATAAAATATTGCTATTAAGTGTACTGTTCCTTCCTCTAAATAAAATAAAACACAAGTTTTTTAACTGAAAGTAAGGAGCAAGATTGAAACTTAAAACGAACAGACATTATCCCGTATTTCAGGGGGGGGGCTTCACCTTCCTCAACCTTCACTCTTTACGCTAAAATCTTAAAAGTTCTTTAAAAGAATACTTCTCATTCAAACTCAACGGTCCTTGTGTTCGAGCAGTCTTTATTAAAGAATTGTGACAAAAAGTCAAACTTTAGCGTATAAACAGCGAGGGCTAAGGAAGAAACATTCCCCTTATATGCGGAATAATTTCTTCTCGTTTTAAGTTGTAATATTGCTCCTTACTTTCAATTGAAATAACTTGTTTTTTTTATATATTTTCTAGCCGTTTTATCTATGATCTTTCTTCTGGCAAAAAAAGAATGAATAAATAAATAATACAGAATTCCCCATTTTTTCAGGCAAATATTCTCAGGCTCGTAGCTTTTGATTGGTAACATTAAACTTAATCAGTTTTATATATTTAGAATCAGTATAATTTTTTTTTTATATATCTATTGTTATCAAAATTCCGTTTTTTAGTTTTGGTTGCTATTCGGCTGAATCGCTTCTTACTTACAGTTCGTCGCCACGAACTGTTTGATAATTATGCAGCCAATTTAGGATAGCATTGCTTGATCTTACAGAAAGTTCATAAATCACCTGTTAATACAGGTCAATAAACCCTGATCATGCAAGAAAATACACAAATAAATGCGATTTATTACAAATCGGCATAGCGTGAGAAATAGCATCAGTCACATTTTGAACAAGAAAGGGAGCATTTTTTCTTTCTTTAAGTGCCTCGTCTAATGAGATTCACTCGTGACGAAGGCAACAGGGCCTAGGGAACATAACATATGCTGACCTTACTAGTAGAATCGAATACCGGATAATGATAGATATCTACTTCTGAAGAAAAAGGAAATTCTGCGGGGGCAACCCAGTCGGTATTAATTGAAAGATAAAGAGGACTAATTACTTAGATTTTTATCAAATTCTTTAGTTATTTTTCTTAAACAAAGAATTTACATAAAAATAATAAAGAAAGAACTTCATCGATGGAACAAAGCCATTCCATTTCCATTTTGTATAATCAGAGGCAACGCTGTAGCGTTGCCTATAGTAAAGGCCATACGGCTCCAATGTTTTATTATTTATTATTATTATTAATTTTTTTTAACAGAGGCACTTCATATGGAAGGGGTCGTCGTAGAAGCTTCAAATGGGGCTCATTCGATTGGAAATCGAGAGTTCTAGTGTCCTTTTTAATAGTCGAAAATGATTGGAGGGCAACTAGCCCCCCCCCCACGCCCCCCATTCCCCCAAACACATCCAATCAAAATTTTGAGATAGCAATTTTGTTCAGCGTAGTTGATTTCCAGATAGACAATATATTTTTGAGGAGGACACTCCCCCACAACCCTCAGGGCAAGGGTTTTAAGTTATACCCTGGGGGCATATAAGGTTTTTATAGAAGGCGTTGTCGTAGAAACTTCAAAACAGGCTCATTCGATTGGAAATTAAAGGGCTAGTGCCCTTTTTAATAGTCTAAAGTGATTGGAGTGCAACCAGCCCCCACCACGCCCATCATTTCCCCAAACACATCCAATCAAATTTTGAGATAGCCATTTTGTTCAGCGTAGTTGATTTCCAGATAGAAAATATGTTTTTGAGGAGGACACTCCCCCAGAACCTTCAGGGCAAGGGTTTTAAGATCTGCCCTGGGGGCATATAAGGTTTTTATAGAAGGCGTTGTCGTAGAAACTTCAAAAAAGGCCCATTCGATTTGAAATTCAAGAGCTAGTGCCCTTTTTAATAGTCGAAAATGATTGGAGTGCAACTAACCCCCCCCACCCATCATTTCCCCAAACACATCCAATCAAAATTTTAAGATAGCCATTTAGTTCAGCTTAGTTGATTTCCAAATAGAAAATATATTTTTGAGGAAGACACTCCCCCCCAACCCCCAGAGCAAGGGTTTTAGTATGTGCCCAGGGAGCATAACAGGTTGTTATAGAAAGTGTTGTCGTAGAAACTTCAAAAAAGGCTCATTTAATTGGAAATTCAAAGGGCTAGTGCCCTTTTCAATAGTCGAAAGTGATTGAAGAGCAACCCCTCTCCCCGCCAATCATTTCCCCAAACACATCCAATCAAAATTTTGAGATAGCCATTTTGTTCAGCGTAGTTAATTTCCAGATAGAAAACATTTTTTCGAGGAGGACACTCCCCCACAGCCCTCAGGGCAAGGGTTTTAAGTTATGCCCTGGGGGCATGTAAGGTTTTTATAGAAGGCGTTGTCATAGAAACTTCTTTAATAGTCAAAAGTGAATGGAGGACAACTAGCCCCCCCCCCTCCCTACGCCCATCATTCCCCGAAACACATCCAATCAAAATTTTTAGATAGCCATTTTTGTTCAGCGTAGTTGATTTCCAGATTTAAAATATATTTTTGAGGAGGAAAATCCCCCACAACCCTCAGGGCAAGGGTTTTAAGTTATACCCTGGGGACATATAAGGTTTTTATAGAAGGTGGTGTCGTAGAAACTTCAAAAAAGGCTCATTCGATTGGAAATTCCGAGGACTAGTGCCTTTTGTCATAATCAAAAGTGGTTTGAGGGCAACTAACCCCCTTCTTACGCCCAGCTTTTCCCCAAACACATCCAATCAAAATTTTAAGCCAGCCATTTTATCAAACGTAGTTTTATGTTCTGGAAATTAGGTCTTTGAGGATTACAACTCCCCCAAAGCCCTCAGGGCAAGGGTTGTAATTTAAGGATTCTCTGAATCCTTCATATTATTTCTTATGGAAGGGATGCTCGTATAAGCTTTAGAGAGGGCTCATTTGATTGAAAATTGAAAGTTCTTGTTTACTTTTTAAGAGTCAAAAGAGATTGAAGGGCAACGAGCCCCTCTCCCTCATCCACGTCCTAAATGAATCGGATAAAAATTCTGAGATAGACATTTTGTTAAAATAGTTGAAAGTTCTGATAAAAAAAACTCCGGTGTCGACACAGACCACCAGGGCCCAGGGGTAGGCGTTGTAAGTTATGCCCTGGGGCATAACTTATTAAGGGGGGTTTTTAACTTATGGGAAGGGTTTTTGTATAGGAAGAACACATAGGAAATCTATTATAATTATCCAATTATAAGGTTAAGATACATACTCTGTGATAGATGCAAAATTGCTTTGGCACACAAATTCCTATTAAGGTCAATTCCAAACAGCCGTGATCACTTTGTGCCAGCAAGTGAAATGGTCTAAACACCCTTATTGGACCTATTTTTTCAATCCATTCATTGTTGTCAATCGCTGTCCACAAGTTATGCACGCTGTCTATTGTTCATATATAAGGTTTTGATCAAAGAGGTAATCGTATAGACTTTGAAAAAAGCCTCATTTGATTTAAATTGAAAGTTCTAGATCCGTTTTTTAAAGTCAAGAATAATCGGACAGAAAGCACCCCCCCCCCCATGCCATAAAAAATTGAAACTTTTTGCAATCAAAAACGAACAAAAATCATTAAAAATAAACTTTCCGAAAAATAAGTTTTTCAAAGGAAATTAAAGGGCATTTTCAATTTAAGCTCAGCATATGCAAATACCTGTTAATATTAAAACTCAAAACGACCAGAAATTATTATAAAAGAATAAATGAAACCAAAAACGAACCGAAATTAAATAAACAATCATAGAGATAAATATACAGGAAGTAATAATTTAAATGATTAAATAGATGTTAAAGCGAGTAATGCTTACATTGAATATGAAAATCAAGCTTAAAACGAAAACAGATATTTTGCTATTAAAGTATAAATGAAACTTAAAACGAACAGAAATTAAATAAACAATCAATACGAAAAACATACAATATATATTAATGTAAATGAATAAATAAATCTTAAAACGAGTGTAACCTAAATTGAATATGCAATTCAAGTTTGAATCGAGTAAAAATAACTACAAACAAGAGTTTAGGTATCGTCTCACTACAGAAGTCTAAAACCTACTGCGTCGTCGGCGCTTTACTGAAAACGAATTACATAACAAATGTTTTCTTTTGTACTTAATATTGAAAATAAATATTAAAATTACAGTAAAATTTTGAACTGACAAGCTTTTAGCAATTAGTATCATTATGCATCAAATATTCAGTTTAATTTATTAGTTCTTTTCAAGATTTGTCAAGACAAATATAGTTTCACTACAAGCAAAATTTGGATACTGCCCCTTCTTTATCTGTAAAAACTTACATCCTGCTGTGTATTTGTTGCTTTATGGAAGGTGAATTGCTCGTATATTACAAATTTATTATTTTTCAGTTCTTACAGCATTGAAAATGAACATAAAACCTACAGTGAAAACAAAACTTAAACTGGATGATCTGTCAAAAATCAATATCATTATATATGTAATATTCAATTTGATTTTGTTTATACTTTCCAAGACTGTTCAAGACTCATATAGTTTTGCCATTTTTTCTAACTCTGCCATTTTTGTAACTAATCGTGTTAGTTTGTAATGAAAACATTCTATGGCTTCTAGGCATTTCTATTTGAGCGGAAAACTGCACCTCAAACTTTGTGGAACATGCATTTTCTTGCATGAAATACCAAAATATAATAAAATGTCAAGTTTCGGAGTGTTCCACCACTCGCAAGCAAGTGCCATTGGCATTTTTGAATCCGCATGGTCAATTTAGGGTGTGGAGGGTAGGCTAATTCTCGCAGCAGCCCCATTCCGACGTGGTATGGTTCACATTTTCAACACCTGGTGTCCGGACTATCATATAATCTACCAAGCATACAACTACCCCAAATCAGTATCAATAAATAAATGAAACCCAAAACAAAAAAAAATTAAAATAAATATTTGAGTCAAACTCAAAACGAGCATAAATTAATATGAGTAGGGTTCAAAACCCCTATGCTTTCTAAAAGCCAGAATATAATTTGTACTTTACTGAAAAAAATTCAAATGAGTTTACTGAAAAAAAATGTGCATCGCAATTTAATATACATATGCTGATATTTATTCCCTAAAATCTTAATTAATTTTTGATTTCTTAAAGTTACAAAAGTTAAAATATTTCAAAGAATTGTTTTCAGCAAAGCGCCAATGACGCAGTAGGTTTTAGGCTTCTGCCTGACACGATACCCAAACTCTTGTTTGTAGTTATTTTTATTCGATTCGAACTTGATTTGCATATTCAATCTAAGTTTCACTCGTTTTAAGATTTGTTTGTTCATTTACATTAATATATATTGTATGTATGTTCGCATTGATTGTTTATCTAATTTCTGTTCGTTTTAAGTTTCATTTATACTTTAATAGCAAAATATTTGTCTTCGTTTTAAGCGTGATTTTCATATTCAATTTAAGCATTACTCGTTTTAAGATTTATTTATTCTTTTATATTAGTACTTGTTGTATTTTTTGTACTATGATTGTTTATTTAATGTTTGTTCTGTTTGGGTTTCAGTTATTCTTCAATCATAATTTCTGGTCATGTTAAGTTTAAATTTTAAAAGATATTTTTATTTGCTGATCTTCAGTTTAAAACGACTTTATCTTTTCTTTTAAAAAATACTTTTTATGACAGTTTTTTTTTAATTAATTAAATAAAGGAGTAAAGGTAGTAAACTGGCTTTAAACTTACAAAACTCACCAAAACTCACACTGAAATTAACAAAGAGGATATTTTTTTCATCGAGCATTAAAATACTTGATAAGAATACATATTTTTCCATTAAATTTCAAAATGCGTAAAACGAACGTAAATACGTAAATAAAACGTAAGAGAAACGGAGCCAGACAAATTACTAGTACGAAAGTTTGGAGTGAGTATAGTGAAGGATATAGCAAGGACCAATTAGACTTCAAAGTTGCACTTGAAAAACTGATTCAAATTGTGGTTAGTATCAGGATAGTTCCGTATCACCTACCTGTTCCTCGGAAATCACAAATAAAAACAATAAAATACCATCCTTACTTGATAAGCTAAAATTTTTTAGTCCATCTACATAAAGAGTTTGATGTTCCTCGACCATTATAACGTTCCGAACTCCTAGATTCAACGACAAATTCCTCATAAAAATTCTAACAGCCCAATCCTGAACACTCTGAAAGACACTTGACAAATATGGGCAGACCTGATGCTTGCAATGAACTAAACACCCATTTCTTTAATACACTACTCCAGTGGCTCTCAAACTTATTTAGACACTATATCCCTTTTTACCCACAAAACATTTTAGCTACCCCTTTTCAGTCACCGGTACTATGTAGACCGTAGCTAAAATATAAGTAAAATTGCCAGTCATATATTTAAAGGGTTGTTTTATTTTTTTGTTGCCCGGCCGCGTATCCCCTAAAAATTTTGAGGCGTACCACAGTTTAAGAACCATTGCACTACTCTGAAAAAAATCTTAATACATTCTAAGCTTAAGTGACGATTAACTGATTCCAGAAAAATCGACTCCATCATAGTCAAATTTCCGTACATAAAAATTATTGTTATTACATTGAGGAAACGGTTCTGTTGCTTATTTACCCCTTTGTCATCTCATTTCATTCCTTTTAAGACATTCGGAGCCAAATAGATAACTATTATGGAAGTTTGGAATGGCTATAATCAAAGACAGCAATAGAGGTCGGAATACACTATGAAAAAACAAACTTACAAAATAGGGCTTAAACGGTGCTCTTGTTCCATATTGCCACAAGCTAATGTTTCCATCACCATCAGCAACTCCAATTTTCGTACCAAAACTGTGAAATCTTATCCTATTGACTTTAGCAAAAGCACCAGGTGACCTTAGAGTTGCAACAATTCCAGGATAGCCCCATTGGAAAAGATGAACTGAACCATCACTACACCCACTCATATCTTAAACAAATTTAATAATCAAGCTCGTGACTAACGAAAACAATTAGTAGAAAACAGCTCGCCAAAAATACAGACTACACTAGAGTTTCCAAGCATACAAATACAGTTTTACTTTAATATCTCTGAAAGTTTCTTTTAAGCTCTGCCTGTTTATGAAACAGACTTGGATTAGATTGGATAACATTTCATTGTTAATTCTCTATGTGCAATTGGAGCATTTTATAATCTGAATAGGTAGTTAGCTAAAAAAGATGAAAAAAGTGGAGAAAAAAATTTTTACTAGAACTGTTAAAAACACATGCTCAATCCATTATGGAAAACATTCGACGATTATTATGGTGCTTATTGAACCTTTATGTTTAATCCAAAATAAGTCATATACAACCAAACAGTAAACAATGAAGAGTAAAGCCTACGTGACCCAAGAACATATTTTATGACATATATTAGAACAAATTTATAAAGTTAGACTAAAAGAAAAAAAAACTAAGAAATAAAAAAAGTGTTTCAAGATAATTTAAAATATCAATTTTTCGAAGGTCTCTAGTCAACTTCAGCACTGAATAAATGCAAGAATTTTACTCGACATCATAAACACAGAAACACTTAATAAAACTATTACAAATAGGATTTTCAATTGCTTTGTTTGGATTTAATAATACGGCAGCAACAACAGGTACGACATTTCGAATTCTAAAGAGGAAAAAAAGAGGAGAAGAAAGGGAAAAAAAAGGAAAGATTATTTGGCTAATAAAATAATTTAATAGCCAAATTTCATTATTTTTTCGCTAATTTAGAGATACCTGCGCAGAAGAGAGCGGGAACAAACACAAGAGCCGTATCTGTACCGGCCGTATATTGATCCTTAAACTGCTGGGGAAAGGCGATTTGGGTACCGGCACTTCCCATAGGTTTTGTTAGCTGTACCTTGCCAGCATTCGTTGTGTGTAGTCGCAAAATTATGCCAAGCGGATTAAAAGGTTGTATCTGTTGCTAATCGAATTCTGATGCTTCCTGATACTTCCTGCTGCTTCCTGATAATTCTTACTGCCATTATGGATCCTGTGAATGTTAAAATCGGTGATTTATTCCTTGCCAAGTTTGCTGGTTATCCCCTCTGGCCGGTTCGAATCCTAGAAGAAATGAAGACGAATACCGGTGACTGCAAATTTGTTGTTTTCTGCTACGGGAAAAACACGATCGTCAGCTTATACCAGTCGCTAGTTTACTTAGTTTTGATGAACTAAAAAATCATCCCGACGTTTACCGGCAGTTTTTTAAGAAAGGGCAAGGTTCGGCAGCAGATAGTCAGTTATCGGATCCCACTGCTGATCTCCGTAGCCTTGTGGTTGCTACAGAGAATGAACTTGCGGCTACTAAGCAAAATATAGCGAGGGAAATTGAGAGGAAAATTAATGAAAAGCTGAATAAATCGACCTTGCAAACTGCAGCTAACATTCATGCTAAATTTCCGGTTGAAACAATGGTCTCGGAAATCTATGATGCGGTTCATGTTGAGTTTCAGCCTAAGTTTGAACTGATCGAAAAACATCTGAAAACCTGCATGCACATGATCGACTTGCTACAAAACCGCGTTAACCAGCTTGAGCTCAAACTAGACGACATTGAGCAGGAAGGGAGAGACGATTCCCTGCTTTTTAACGGGGTCAAGCAGACTTCCTCGCAGAGTGTACGTGATGCTATGAAACACGTGTTGTTCGTGAAGATTGGTCTGGCTAACGTTGCTGATTCAGACATAGTCGGTGTTCAGCGGTTTAGTGTTGGATCTAATAATGATCAAAGACCAGATAAAGTTGCCCCTGTTCTCGTGCAGTTTCAATCTAAAGAGATAGCCCGTCATGTTTTTAAAGCAAAAAAAAAGCTTAGTGGCACAGGGCTATTTGTAGCCGAGAATTTTACAAAACGAAAGCGTGATCTTTTGAGCGCTTCGAGAGATAAGTATGGAAATCGTAGTGTCTGGTCCGATCAAGGCCGCATTTTTGTGCGTGAAACTGATACTGCCCCGATCCGGCGTATCTGGTCGATTGACGATCTTATATAGTGCGTTTTTTTTTTTTTTTTTAATGTTTATTACTTTGTTTTCTGTTCTTCTTTTTTTTTTTTTTTTTTTGTGATCGGAGGGGTTTTCCACGGTAACCGACATGCAACGCGTGTTTATATTTTGGTAGACCTCATTGCGCAATGCCATTCAGACGTGTCAGTTACTCCTGGTTCTGATCATCTCCCATCAGTTTGTACGATCAGATCAATCTCGAAGCCTAAAATAGCTAAAGAGAAATATCTCTCACGGGAGATGAAGGCCGAGAATCTGAACAAGTTCAAAGATAGAGTGAGTGTGCTGTCTTGGAAAGAAGCGACGGATGTTAATGATGATCCGTCTCGAGCATTTGATAAATTTATGGATATTCTTGATCCAATCTATAATAGGTACTGTCCTGTTCTTGAGATGCAGAAAAGAAAGAGAACTCCCCGTAAGCCATGTATTATCGATAAAGTTACTGACCTTATGCAAGTGAGTGGTGATCAGTTTAAGGCATACCTGAAATGTGGGTCTAATAGTAGTTGGGAATCGTATCCTAAGGTTTAAAATAAAGTAAATTCCCATCGCAGAAATGCAATGAAATAATTTTATTCTGATAAGTTTGAACAACAAAAAGGTGAAAAGCAAGGTACGTGGCAAACTATAAAGAATGTGCTCGGTACTGGCAAATCTTCAGCTTTCCCAGAAAACGTGGAAATTAACGGTCATAGTGTCCATAATGAGAAGGATATTACAAATGAATTTTGCAAATATTTCTCTAGAATTGGTAGTGATATTTCTAGCGAGGCAGGAAAGAATCGTGACCAGTTTTCGGAACAGGAATTCCTTGACAACCGAGGTGAATCCCAATCCTTTAGTTTTGTTGAGTGTAATCTGAATGACGTAAGTAAGGCTGTTAAGTCAATAAAGTCAAACTCTGCTGGAATGGATAGACTTAAACTTAAGGCGTTTAAAGTTGTAAGTGCTTACCTCCTACCGGTTCTCCTATACCTAGTGAACCTATCAATGAGAAAAGGTGACTTTCCACGTGCGTTAAAACAAGCTAAAGTGATTGTACTTCACAAAGGAGGTGACAAGAATGAGTTGTCAAACTATAGACCAATATCAATTTTACCTTTATTTTCTAAGATTTTTGAAAAACTTATTTATTCCCAAGTTTTTTATTATTTAGATTCTTTTGGATTTGTTAGTGATAGTCAATTCGGTTTCAGCGTGACTCAACGTTGCATGCAATGCATCACCTTTTAGATAATTTGAATAATAGATTTGAAAGAAATTTAGTTCCTTTAACGGTATTTATTGATTTGAAGAAAGCATTCGATACAGTTAATTTTAATATACTTTTGAAGCGGTTAAAAAGTCTTGGAATTAAAAATAGTGCTCTAAGTTGGTTTGACTCTTATCTTCTCGGTCGGTCCATAAGTGTTGTGCACATAGACATTGTCAGTGAATTGATGCCTGTTACTTGTGGTGTGCCGCAGGGTTCTGTTCTGGGACCTCTCTTGTTCCTAGTTTACGTAGGTACATTGCGGTATTATATAAGTGATGGTGTTGTTACTTCATTTGCTGATGATACAGCTATAACTGTTTTTGCAAAGTCTGTTCAAGAAGCTGTTGAAAAAGCTAACCATACACTTCAGTGTCTCCGCGTATTTGTGAGTTGCTTCGCTGTTACTGCAAAGAAATCCAGTTACATGATTTTTAGCAGAACTGGGACTCTTTCTCCCCTGGATTCGGTAGTTGTATATGCCTCTGAGGTTACGCAACACGTATATGGCCTCCGTTACTTGGGTTTTCCTATCGACCGCGATCTCAGCTGGAAGAAACACAGCGAGATATTATCAGTTAAAGCTGCCAGAGGACTCAAGAAACTGAAACAACTTAAGCATAACTTTCCTCTCTCAGCCCTAAAGCTCATTTACAGAGCAATAGTAGACCCTTAGTGTGTCTATAGTTGTTCGGTATGTATGAGCAATTTAATCGGCAACTATAAAAGGAAACAATTTTTTCAGAATAAAGCAATCAGAGTAATCGGAGAGATGTGCCATTGTGAAAGCACTGCCCAATCTTACAAAACATTTGACATTCGGAAGGTTGGGCTGCAGCGTGATTATAAGTCATCATTGATTGTCAATCAGTGTCTGATTTCGTAATCTCCTCTGTACTTTTGGAAAGTATTTTTTCGCATTTCTCTCTACCATGAATATTCTACACGAAATGTTGACCATTTGGTCAGTGAGATTCGACATTCAACAAGGTCAAGTTTTTCTTTACGGAACATAGGTGTTTCGGTATGGAATGGTCTCCCGGATAGTATTAGGGTGGCCGATAACTTAGTTTCATTTAAGTAAAAAAAGTTAAAAAAAAATTTTTTTTGAAAAAGGAGGATAATTTTTGGAGATTGGGGGGAGGAAGAAGGAAAGGGGGAGGGGAGGAGGAAGAGGGAAGGGAGTGGAGGGGGGATGGTTAGAGTGTGACAATGTAAATTGTTCTCTTGACTTTTTTTCCTTACCCTTTTTTTTTTGAAAAAAATAAGAATTTATTAATAATTATTATTATTTTTATTTATTTTTGATTAAAGGCCGGTTAGAAGATACAGCCACCAACAGTATTTTTTTAAAATCTTAATGTGGTTGTCTAGTTATTTCTGATGTTTGTTGAATGTTTTTTTTTTTTGTAAAATAAAAATGTCTATTTATATGTCTAGGAGACACTTTTTTTTCCGAGAAATTTTTTCATTCTTTGACGAGACTTGATAAGTTTTGGATATAATAATGTGAAACTAGAATAGCTATAGGACTTGTGTGACAAGTATGACATAGTATGTGTTCAAGAACATTTGCTTACTGCAGGAAATTTTGGTCTTTATGAATGTTTCCAAAGCAAATCTGTGTTTATTCACGAAGCCATTCGTCGGAGTGGCTAGGACAGACCCAGTTGCGGAACTGCTATTTTTATGATAATAGTCTGCCTCTAAAGAAATCAAAATCGTGTGAATTCTACATAGCTTCCCAACTCGAAGGTCCTAGCAAATTGGCCATTATTAATATTTATTTCCCCACGAATTATAACTCTATCCAAAGTGAAAACGTTTTGCAGAGCATGCAGTCGCTTTCGTAGACTTTTGCTTCGTTTAGGTAATACCTGTTAGGTAATCTGTGGATATTTTCAATGCGTCTTAACTAGGAGTGGAAAACTTTCTGATATGGTGCACTCATGTCTGACGAGTGACGCTGTGGTTTGGGGAAAAAGTGAATGTTTTTACACATATAAATAACTCGGGTAGCACCTCCAATATAAATCATGTTGTCTCTAACTTTACTCTTGCTTCAAATGTTGCAGTGGATTCTGAGCACACATTCAGCGATCACCCCTGCTTGTCATTTAAAATTAGCTATTTGCCATATACTAGTACAATTCCCTCGCAGTATTACTATAAGAAAGAGTGGGAAAAGGTTGATAAGATTCTCTACCAAGATAGACTAGATGAGATACTAACGAAAATTAAAGTGCCGTTCCAGCTTTTACTTCATGGTGTAAGCGATAGCATTAGTCTTGACATATATCCTGCTGAAATTGTTCATGCTATGAAGTGTGGGGAGGCAGTCTCCGTCCCGTTAGCTAAATTGAATAGAGGTACCCATAAGTTCGGTTGGAGTCATGATCCCAGCTTAAGCGAAGCTTAAAGACGTTCAAAAATGTGGTATCGCATTTGGTGGGATTGTGATAATCCAAGATCTGGTCTTGTGTTCCAGCTTTTCAGAAAGACACCTTAAAACTACAAACAGTGACCTTAAAACTAGGGAAGCTGAGCATGCCTCTGTTGAGGCTCTTAAAAATCCAAACTTGATGTAGAAAAAATATAAAAACATTCAGAGCTGTCGTCGTAAAGCGAGTGTTGGTATTGCTGAAGAGCAATGGTTTCACCATTATTTTGCTGTATTTGGCTCCCGTGTTTCGAATTTAGAAACTAAAAGTGATGCCTTATTAAAAAAAATAGGCTTTGCCCTCTATTGCATAAACGTAACATGTTTTTTGTTTCTAAAAGTGACGTTGTGCATGTAATCCGGCTTTTGAGGCGTCGTAAGGCTCCCGGTTTTGACGGTATCACACCCCAACACTTTCAAAATGCAAGTGCACTACTGATTGAGCACCTGACACTTTTGTTTCAAATGTGTATTAATACAGGTCAAGTACCTAATTCATTTGGTTCTGGCGCAATAACAAATATTTTAAAAAAAGGAAAAAAATACTAATTTTTGTAGTAGTTATCGCCCTATTACTGTTTCTAGTGGTTTAAGCAAGGTTCTAGAAAGTCTTGTACTGCCTGAAATGATACGTAAATGCGTGCTAGATTATAGATAGTTTGGTTTTCATAAGCATCTGAATTGTGCGTTTGCTGTATAGTGCGTAAATTGTGCGTATCCGTAGTAAGGCTGAGAATTTGGAAAATCCTGTATGTTTGTGTAGTGTGGATGTAGTAGCAGCATTCGATTGTGCAGTCCAATCAAAAGTATTTTTGACTTTGCTTGATTTCGGGGTTACGCCCCATATTGTTACGTTGCTTTCATATCGGTAGTCATAGTTATGTTAGGGTTAAACTTGAAATTTGTCTTTTAACTGGGCCTATTTGTCTTATTAGAGGACTCAGGCAAGGTTCTATCTTAAGTCTTAATATGTTTAACATTATTACGACCACTGTAGAGCTACGACAATTAATGGTAGAATTTATAGTGACCTTAGTGATTTTAGTTTGATTTGGTATTCAGATGATGTCCTGCTTATCAGTTCGAGTCTTTCTACTTTACAGGCAAACCTTGATTCTTTGATTTCTGGCTATAACTTCCTAGGACTTAATGTTGATGCTGCTAAGGCTTAATTTCTTGCTTATAATGCCTGAGGTAAAGCTATATCTTCTTTATCTGTTATTGTAGCAGGTAAATCAATTATAGAGTCTTCTTTACTGAAACACCTCGGCCTCGTTTATAGTCCAGATAAGCGTAGTACTCGTATTCTTACCGTTGAGCCTAACATATCAGGTTTCCGCCCCAGCTATGCTAAACTTACTGCACTCAAGTATAGTTATAGTAAGCGTGTATTTGCTAAACTATATAGTGCTCTAGGTCTCCCTCACGCGCTCTATATTTCACCACTTTGGGATTCGCTGTCTAGAACGGAGCAGTTAACGGTTCGATCGGGGTTTTGTCGCTATCTGAAGTTTTTATTAAGATTCCCGCTGTATTATAGGAATAGTTTCATTTTGGAAAAATGTTGTATTTCTGACCTGACCCTTTAGATGTTGTAGAGTCAATAGAGTGCGATACGTTTACAAGAAGTTTAAACTGTTTACTTCATTTTCTGCCATTTAATATTATTTATTAGGGCTGTTTGGATATCTATTTTCCTTGTTTAGAAGTTTTATATATATATATATATATATATATATATATATATATATATATATATATATATATATATATATATATATATATATATATATATATATAAGTAGAAAGGGGGGTAAAGGTCGTGACGGGGCACCAAATATGGGCATAGAGTCCCTAGGGAGATGGTTTTCTCACTGAGAATAAAAAAACAGTATTTTTCTCACTTGAAAAAAAAACCAGGAATTTTCTCACTTTTATGGATGTTTCATGGAGAGTTATGAGTGTTGGTCAATTTATTTGATGTTTTTCATGGATGTCAACATCAATTTATGTCTGTTTTATGGTTTTTGTCAGTGAGAATGGAAAAACAGTATTTTTCTCACTTTGATGGATGTTTTCTGGATTATTGAGTCTAACGGGGACCGGAGTCAATGACCTCTTTTTCCAAGGTCGATTGATTGTTGTTGTTGTAAGTGCATGCTCGAGGCAAATGTTATGATCCTGAAATAGGAAACAGTATTTGTTGTTGTTGTTGTTTTGGCCAAGTGCATGCTAGAGGTGAATGTTATGAGTTTCCAGGAATAGGAAACAATTAGATCACGTGTTTCCTTCTCAGCCAATCAGCGAGTTATGGTTTTCCCCGTTACATAACAATTCACCCTTGAGATTTCGTATATAATGGACATGCATTGTGATTAAATTATCAGAAAGTAAAATAACCTGACAATGGATAGAACTAGAATGGATATTATTAATGAGCTTGAAGCCTTGGCAGCCACAATTAGCAATGTGAGTACATTTTTAATTTTTATTTTCAAAATAAAATTATTTTCCTTGGTCACCCTCCAGTATATCTAAGTCCCCCCACAATAAAAACACCACCATGCTATCTTTATACTCGATAGAAAACATAAAATATGTTCTTTTTACCCTCAAAACCTAACCCCTCCCCCACTGTTTTTACAACGATAATAATCGCAATAGAAATAATTCTCTTTTCGTTAAATTTATACAATTTTAAGCATTCTATATCCTAGCTAAAAGCAACTACTGACTTCCGTCAATTCTTAAAGCATTATGCCGCTCTGTTTGACATTAGGCTCTCTAGCGCAAGGTAAAAATTAGCTGTCACCCTTTTTAGAGCACTTCCTGTAAAAGGTTTCTCAGATCAAAATGGTTTGTTTTTCCGTCAAATTAAAACGGTTTTTCAGACAATTGCAATTTATTAAGCGCAGGCCTATCCAATCTCTATTTGAAGAAGTGAATCGAGTTATTTTCAAATTAAGGTCTAACAATATTTTTTAGGACATTGCTAAAAGGGTGGGGGGGGGGTTGACATGCCTCAATTTTATCGCCATCATTGTAAAATGAAAACAAACTGTTTCTTCGCATGAGAAGTAAGGGGGGGATTCGTTGTGTAGATATGTATACCCTTTGACAAGAAAACTAATGTGTAGATATATGCGTTGCGTGGTTTTTAACTTTGATGTGCAAGGCTAGAAAGAAAAGTCTTTAGGAGTTGCATGAAGCTTATATTATGCGTAAATTGAATAGCATTTAACCTATGTTTGCAAAATTTAGGCCTATAGGATGCTGGGTTAACGATCTTTTTTTTATCTAATTTAAAGCCTATAGACTGGAACATTTAATTTTTTCTAAATGATAAAAATAGAAACATTGATTTCTATCCTAAGGCTATAGACTACTGATTGTCATGATTTTTTTTCACAATCTCTGCAATAAAAACGTTTAATATCTGACTTTAGTATATTTTTACTTTTTGTTTTACTGAAAATCTTGACGTAGGGGTGTTTTCTAAGTGATAAATACTTTTCTAGACAAAATTATGTGGATGGGGGCACTAATTTTCTTTCTATAAAAAAGGGGGAAATTATTTTCGTTACTAACTTTTTTCTCTTCTTTAAGGCAAATTGTGAAGAATGCCCGCCGCCACCCAGTAAGAGAGCAAGGGGTAATAATGCGGCCCCTGCGAAGGCAAGATTGTGAAGAATGCCCGCCACCTCCCAGTAAGAGAGCAAGGGGTAATAATGCGCCCCCTGCGAAGGCGACAGTTGTCCAATATGGTCGCTGGCCGAAGCCTCCTAAACATGTGTTACCTGACTAAGCCGCAGCCCAATCTGCGCAGGATTGTGACATTGATGGTCCACCCACTAGCAGGAAATTCAAAAGTGAATGGGCAGCTTCCTACACGATGGCGAGTCCCGCTCCTGGTAAAGTCGATGCCCCACCAACACAAGGTCCGCCGATGGTACAGCATGCTTTGCCTGGGCCTTCGGGCATTCAAATACACCCGGAATTTGCAAATGTGAGCATTTTTCCTACCAATCTTATAGAAATATATATCTATTTCTTCCAATGTCTTTTTAGTCTTTTCTTTTCACTATTTTTCAACACTATGTAAAAGTGTATCTCAGGGGTATTAAAATATTAACCCCTCGCCCCCAACCAGTGTTTTAAATTTCTCTGCCCCCCCCCCCTCAGAGATATCTAAATATAATGTAATTTTTTTTTGTTTTTACATGTCAAAACCGCTCTTTTTTTTCTAATCTTTGCTATTTTCTCTGTCCCCCCACTATTGCTAAATCTTCGATATCTCATAATAATATTTTTAGGTAATTTCTAGTTTTTACTGCTATCTCTCTCCACTATGAAACTCAAAATGCTATTTTTCATAATTGAATATTATAGTTTTATGGGGAAAGACAGAGATTATCCCATTTATCTCATTGCACATATGGATTCTAATTTGCGTAATATTTTTGACAGCTTACAACTTGCCAAGAATTTAGGGCCTAGCATTGACAATAAGAGTTAACAGTTTCCCATTTATTTGTAGTGTTTCCCTGAGAATACACATGGAACAGAACATACGCAGCTTACAATAATTAAGCTAATGCCCAGTTTAGGTTAGGTTACCTAACCTAACTAGGTTTAGCAGGCTTGGTTAGGTTAGGTTCGGTAAAGTGGCCGGCCACAGTAGAGAGAGCCAAACGACTTATGGTCTAACATTTTTTTTTTTTGGACATTATGTAAACGCCTGGGAGCCGCGGTGCCGGCCGGAAAGTGCCGGTGGGCCCGGGAAGCGCCGGGGGAAGCACCGCGGGAAGCGCTGCGATGGTCCGCTCGGAGGGGAGAGCATTAAATAGTGGAAATTGGGAGAGGAGTTGTTTGAACAAAATCAAATTTTGTTCTTCTATGTAAAGCGGCGTTTTAGATTGTAAATATCTTATATTAAGTTGGAAATTGGAACTTTCAGTTGAATTAACCAAATGCTACTATGTGCATACTGCTACTACTACTACTACTAAGCGCGTTTTAAATAATAATAATCCAAATTTTAAAAACAGTAGGGATGATTTGAACACATTGAAAATAAGCTATTTTTTCATTTATAGATTGGAGCATTGGTCCCTTATTCCTTGTCACCGTCATCATCAGCTGGTGAAGGAGAGGAGCTCTCCAACAAGAATTCACCATGGAGTGGTATCATTAATGAGCAAATACCTGATAATATTGATGAGTTTTTTGATGATTTTCTTTTTAATGTAGATAATAGCACAGTTGAGCTGGGGGACTTGATTCAAAATACACTACAGCTTTTGGAGGATTTTACAAACAAATTAACGGGGAACCCTCCTCCTCTAGCCTCCGATACCCTAACGAATCCACTTCAAACAACTGAAGTGGAGCATACCCCAAATATTGTTGAACAATGTGGAGGGAGTGTTGATGATATACACGCGGGGGAGGGGGGTAATATTCAATTTACACCATTTCCCGAATTTCAGTTGTCCAACACAATTTTAAATACAAGTGTTGTCTACACTGCAACTTTTGGTGACCCATTTATTTCACTGATGTGGTAAACTTTTGTGTTTGACCCCGTAGAAATTGTGCAGGACTATGTAGATAAAATTTGTGTACTGCTGGAGAACCAAATTCAATTGTGGGGGAGGGATCCAATTAAGGTTTCTATTGTTTTAAAGAGAGTCTATTTAAATGAGGGGAAAAGCAAAGTTTATTATCATTATATACATTCCGAGATGCGCGTGACTTATCCAAATTTAGAAAATTTTGAGGGTGTTTTTTCGGATTGGGTCGGTCAAATTATTGCGCATCTTGAAAACTTTAACGAAAACGGTAGCGGGTCTGTAGTTTTATTCATTGAAAATTTAAGCGTTAATATCTGTAAATTTAAGAAAGATTTTATTTTAAGAGGGGGGCATAGGGACACGGGTACAGTTTTAAAATATAATCTAGATCTAGAAGGTTGTAAAGGTGTCCAGAAGATCTGTTTTGAAACAGGTCAAAAATGTTTCAAGTATGCTTTCCTCATTTCAACATTTGGGCCTCTAGCACGTGACGCTACCAAGACAAATTTAGACAATTGGGCTATGCATGAGAAGGACGGCTCCAATTTCCCCGTTGTAGATTTATCTTGTTTAGAAGGAAAATACCCAGTAACGCTACGATCCATTGATATTTTTGAAAGAGCTAATGCCAATTTAAATATTGGCGTTACTTTGGTTCTGTATGAAACTGAATTTGAAGGTGGGATTTTTTTAAAAAAGAAGGGGGTGGTTTTCCCTGTAAGGGGACCGTCAATCGATTTGGTCAAACACTGGGTTTAGCTGTTGCACACACCACCATCTAGTGACTCTTCCAATTGAATTGGCCATTATAACCCTATTACAGACATTAGTAGAGTTCTGGGGGAGGGTAAGACTAGGGGGACACGTTTCTGCTGTTCGACATGCCTCTCTAGAATTTGGACAGAATTAAAGTTGCGAAATCACATGAAGCATTGTAGCCGAGATGGCTACCAGACAGTGGAAACGGTTTCACGGAATAGGGCCATTCTACGTTTTAAAAATTTCCAAAACACCCTCCTCCAGTGCAACAAAATATCTTTAGACTGTGAAGCTAAGCTGGTGGAGGTGAATGACCCCCAATATCCAAACCGAGTCAAAGAACATCAAGCTATTGCAGTGTCCTATGCTCATGTGCAAAGAGACAGTTCTAACACCATGCGGTTGTTAGAAATAGTAGAAACATTGGATGAGGAGGAGTGTATGGTCAAGGCACTGTCTAAACTAATTGGCACAGCTAATGGTGCTATTTCTCGTTTGAGAAATACACATTACCCAATGGTTTTGTCTGCAGAGGATCATCTCGCGATTAAAAATAAAACAATACGGGGGGTGTGTCAGGAAAAGGTGCTAAAGGGGCATAAGAGGAATAACGGGAAAAGAGGCGGGAGGAGGGGGGAAAGTCTGGAATCAAAATCACTTGTGGCAGGAACTATCATTTGGGAGTAGTAATTTTAGACGGGCAGCACATTAATAGTATTACTTAAATGTTAGCCAACAGTTTTTATCCCAGTTTTTATCTACAACTCAAATTAAGATCGAAAATTTATTTTACCGGCACTGGCACGTATGCACAGGGAGGGAGGGGGAGTAGACAGTCCATGGGTAAACAATTCATTTACCTATAACATTATCCACAAATCGGCCGAGAAGTTGTTGCTTCTCGAGCTGAAATGGCAGGCAGTGGATAATGGGCATACGTGTTGGAATAAAATCAGGTTTGTAGATTCCTTTAGTTTTTTTCCCAAGGCATTGAGTCAATTGATGCAAGTGCAGAAAAGCGACAATTTTGATAGTTTTCCCTTGCTTAAACAGCACTTTCCAGACAGTGAAATGTATGATCTGTTGACCTGCAAAGGTGTATACGCATACGACTATTACTGTTCTGGCGCTCGCTTAAGCGAGGTGAAACTACCTCCAATTGAAGCTTTCTACAATTCACTGACCAGCAGTGAATGCACAGCCGAGGAATATGAGTTTGCCAAGAAAGTGTGGTCTAAGGGGGATTGTAAAAATGGGTGGGATTATTGTAAACTGTACTTGGCCAGTGACGTTTTAACTCTGTTGGATATAGTCTGCAAGAACACAGATCAAATCTATTCAGAGTTTGGGTTAGATATAGGCTACTATTTTTCCACACCCCATTTGGTGATGGATTTGATTTTAAAAATTAACAGGGAGGAAATAGGCCTAATAACAGATGTAAATCACGACCTTTGTGCAGAACATTTCATGAGAAGTGGATATGTTTTTCACGGAGACTACGTCATGTCGATCGATCCGAGCGGAAAAATAGCACTGGTACAAAGTCACATACAGTTTTCATAGACATGAACTCATTGTATCCCTCGGCAATGTCTCACTACTCTTTGCCATGCGGGAACTGTCAATGGCTTGAGAATCCTTTTGAGTTCCCCGACATTAGCACCGTTGAGGACAATGGACCACAAGGATGGATCTTTGAAATTGACGGTCATATTCCTCTGGCGCTTCACGACTCCGTCAAAGATTTTGTTTTTCCTTGTATCAATCGACCCGTGAGCAGGGACTCATTGAGCCCCTACAATAGATCATTGGTTGAGGATATGGGGATGCACTGGAGTCCCTCTAAGCAAAAACTGACTGCTGATTTGGACCCTAAGGAAAATATAGTTATTCAACATGTACTTTTGCACTGCAGTGTGAACAAAGGCTTCATAATCACCAAAATACATAGGGTTTTACATTTCAATCAGCGAGCATATTTAAAGACGTTTATTGACACCTTTGTTAATAAACGCTCTAAGCCAAACTCCAAGGTGGAGAAGAAAATGTATAAACTCATTCTAAATTCAGTGTTTGGCAAAATGTGTGAAGGCGTTCGTAACAGATCTCGCTGCAACGTTGTGACTGACACTCTAGAGTGTGCACGAATTATTGCCGATCCCAATTTTACATCGTTCACGAGCATAGAGACTGGCATGGTTCTTCTACACAGGCGAAAGCGAAATGTGGTACTGAACAAGAATATAGCGGGCGGCAGTTCCGTACTGGAAGTTTCCAAAAAGCTCATGTTGTCGTTTTTTTACAATGTGTGCAAGGTGCAATGGCCACGGGAGGGGGAGGTTCAAGTTTACTATGGGGATACAGATTCTCTGCTGTTAAAGGTAAATGGGACCGAAGATTTATTGGGTGATCTAGAAAAGGGGAAACACATCAGCTCGCGGATGGATTTCACCAACTGGAATCATTCCCTCTACCCCGAGTTGGTGAAATGTCAAGCCCCCAACGAACTATTAATGTTAAAATAAGAGACGGGGAGTGATTTGATCTCCAGGGGGGTGTTCCCGGGCCCTAAAATTTATTGCGTTAAAACTCAGTGGGGATGAAAAGAAGGCATGTAAAGGGGTGCCTACACATTTTGTAAAGAGAAATTTCAACATGAGCGTGTACAGAGACTGTGTAGAAAGTAGCCTAGTGCCGAGAGCACAAGTGCTTGCAATTCGCTCTCTACAGTATAGAAATTATACTGTGAGAGTGAAAAAAAAATGCAATGTCATGTATATCTGACAAAGTCTATGTGCTCGAGAATGGTGTAAGTGTCCTGCCTCATGGCCACTACCTTATTTCAGACCGAGTTGAATGCATAGACTATCGCAATCAACTTGGTCTGGATAAATTGACCTAACCTGACTAACCCAACCACTAACCACCACCAGCCCATTCATAAATTAACTAACCACCCAACCCGTTCATAAATCAACTAATCTAACCCAACTAACCCAACCACTAACCTGCCGCAGTGACGACAACTATTGTACTGTTTTTTCTTCCATCGCGGCTCCCGGGGGTGGGGGGCCTTCCCGCGGCCGGCCCCGGGGGGTGGGGGATCCCGCCCATGGCCGGCCGGCCTTCGGCCCCGTGGCCCTGGGGGGGCCCACTTTTAAATTCATAATGTTCAACTGTGCTAGTTCATGTTCCAAGTGTTTTTTTTCTGTTGTTTTCAAGTGTCGTTTTTGCTGTATAGAAAAGTGTGTGTTTGCTACTAATGTACATAGAGTGTTGTTGTTGCTCTTGTTCATGTTGATGGACAAAAAAAGTGTTTTTAAAGAAAATAAGTGTTGCTCTTCATGTTGATGGACATAAAGTTTTGTACAGATAGTGTTATTGCTGCTGATGGATCAAAAGTATTTTTTTTTTTGTACATAAAGTGTCATTTTTATCATTGTTCATGTTGAACAAGTTGAGTTTTAATATTGCCAAAAAAAATACTGCAATGAAATATTGACAACTGTTATTTTTTAACATAAAGTTTTATTTTTATCGTTGTTCATTTTTAGCAAATAGAGTTTTAAGGTTGCCGAAATAAATGCTTCCATGAAATATTTTTTTGTTGTTGTTGTTCTTGTTAACCTACTGGATAGATCTAAGTGGAAAATACTGTTGGAACTGCTTTTTCATTGGACACGCATTATTTACAGTAAGTTTTAGTCCAACTTTTGTCAACAGCAGCAGCAGTAGCTTGTATCAATTTAAAACACCATTTAGATCGTTTCTGTATGGACCCTCAATGTCGGGGAAAACCACACTCTTAACCAAAATAATACGAAATTGCGATAAAATGTTTTTGGAAAAACCAAAAAAAATCTACTATTGCTATAGTATTTAGAAGAAGTCCTATTATCAAATAAAAGCTATTGCCTCAACCATACCAATACAATTCATACGGGGACTTGACGTTTTCAGTAGTATTGAATCGAACTCGTGGCTGATTATTGATGATTTGGCTGAATCCATTGAACAGTTCTCACAGGAAATGCTACAACTGTTCACTATTCGCTCCCACCATGAATACATTTCCATAACCCTAGTTCTACACAATCTGTTTCATCAGAGCAAATATATGCGAACCCTTGCTTTGAATTGCACTATCTATATTATCTTTCGAGTCGTTCGTGATTCTAGCTCGCTAATAACTCTCAATAAGCAGATATACCCCGACGCCCCAAAATTTCTATTGTCAGCGTGCACTCAGGCGACTAAAAAACCCTACGGTTACATTTTGTTGGATCTTAATCAGAGCACATCCGAGGATCTATGTGTAGTCACCGACATTTTCAACAATGATATTACAGTATATCTTCCGGTGAATAGTAGAAAAGGCAATTAGTTGCCATTATGACACTGAAGAAACTATACGAACAACGGCATTTATTTTCCGTTTTAAGCACTTCAAAACCCTTGCTTAGGAAGGCCATAATCAAACTTGGGGTTGACAATGATTTCATTAATCTAATATCTGAAGTTTGTTTAAATTTAACTGAGGGAAATGTTCCACTGCCAGAAGGTGTTAGACAACAGACAAAACAATATCGCTCCAATGTACGCGCCTTGGCTTGTAAAAACAAGGGAAAAATTTTTAAAAGAAAACGACTCCTTCAAGCGGGCGGTAGCTTTTTCACACTTTTACTGCCAATAATTGCAGGACTTGTAAACAGTTTTCTCTAGAGAGTGGCTAAACCCTATAAATTGACACCATTTGAACTTGTCCTCTCGCCCGTCAAACATTTTGAAGACAATCTAAGCAATTTCATTAATGATGAGAATATTGCCGATGACAAAAAACTGCTTTTACTTCAAGATGCATTGCGACGTGTGGACAAGCATAAACCTTATCGTGAGAGACCCACCACCACCACTGTTACCGATCCCTCCAAACAGGAAACATCACCTCGAGATTCTGCAGCAGCAGTGAAATCAAAGGAGAAGGAATTGAATTCAATGGTATCGAAAATTAGAAACCTATTGTCACTGACCTATTGAGAACAAAGTAAAAGAGTATTATCATATCTCATTTTGGAAACTGCCGGTGAACAAGTTCAAGTCGACAGCACAGGGAAACGAATTATAATTCAGGGAAAAAGTTATAATCTAGTTGATTTAATTTGTGATATGGTGACGAATCGTAAAGGACTTATCATTTGACAATAATCTATACACCTTTCTAAGTGTATCAAACTTCCCCAAAAGTCTTATTGGCAATAAGCAAATTCTAAAGAAACTAAGAGAATATAGTCCTCCTCCAACACCAGCACCAACGCCATTTAAAAAAGAAGAAGATTCAATATTTGAAAATACTAGCAACAGCAGCAATGATTTTACAACACCTGTGACTGCTAGTCAAAAGCGAAGACGAATTGATTCACCCTCCAGTGTGCAAAAGGGGAGTGGACATTACACTACGTGTTTAAGTTCAAAATGGATGAAGTTCTGAAAGGTGTCTATGAAAGTATTGGTGAAGCGGGAAGTTTAAGTTCACCCAAAACGCTTTCTAAAGTTGTCTCCGGCACCACATTGAAAAAAGCAAAAGAGTATCTAGAGAATGAATTGAGTTATACACTGCACCGGAATCACAGGCTTCGAAACAAACAATATCAACAAACTAAAGCCTTTTTCCCTCTGTATATAATGCAAACGGATCTTTTAACTTTAGACGCACTTCAACAGCGTCACAATGCACCCTACAAATATATTCTGGTGGCAATCAGTGTCTTTAGTCGCTATGCCTATGCCACTCCATTACGATCAAAGAGAGGTGTTGAAGTTGCTCGGGCCATTGAAACTATTCTTGAACAGGATTCGTATAGAAAAATTCAATCGGATCGTGGCAGTGAATTTGTTAATCCCCATGTGCAAAAGGTTCTTTTGAAATATAATACAACACTTTATCAGTAGTCACAGCCCGATAAAGGCTGCATTGGCCGAACGATTAATAAGAACGATTCGTCTAATAATTTCAAGATATTGCACCCTGAAAAATACACCGGCTTTTATTCATGATTTAGATAAAATCATGCAGATATACAACCATCGACCTCATCGATCTCTGTCCAACTCAAGCCCTCGGGATGTTCACTGCAATGAAAATACATTTGATGCTTTTCTAAAGCAATACTCCAATGGTGAAAAAGAAAAAAAATGTTAAGAAGAAATTCAATGTTGGTGATACTGTTCAAATTAATAGAACCACAAATATTTTTGAAATCGGGAATTATTTATGGAGCACCGAACTTTTTAAAGTGTCCAAAACCCTGTACACAAAACCCACGAAACATCAACTGCGATACACCAAGGATTACGAGATTCTCGGCAGTTTTTATGAATGTGGACTACAAAAAGTTAGAAACACTAGTGAAATTTATCAAATTGAAAAGATATTAAAGAGTCGTACTCGCAGGGGCAAGAGGCAGTTGCTTGTTCGCTGGCTAGGATACAACTCAGATTTTGATTCTTGGGTCAGTGTTGAAGACATTAACAATGCCCAATGATTTCTATGTGACTTTCATGTCCAATGTTTCCGATCCTCTCTACAATGACTTGAATAGAACAAGTGATATTTGGACAAAACTCTCCCCCACCATCAAATTTGACGGAAAGTATGAAGTAGCTCTTGTAGACTGTATTCTTAAAAATACCTACGACATCCTGAGAAAGGATCGTAAATATGAAATAAAAATTAGACCCTATGATTGGCCACCATCCTCAAGTGATCAAGAACAAATTAAAAAAATCAATTGGATGAATTATCCATATATTGAATTACCCTACGAAGAACTCACTTGTATTAATGATTTATGTCGTTCTATTAATGAAATAATTTTTGTTCGTAAGAATGAAGCTTTTCGTTTCAACTATTCAATGGAAGAGGACAAGATTTACATTAGTTCACCTATTGCCAGTGAAAAAGTTATTCTCAATGATAACCTCAAGGATGTTCTTGGCTTTAAGCTCAATTTAATCAAAGGTAAAAGTGCCGGAAACATTAATTTCATTTGTGCAGACTATCCGCTTGCCTTCTCCACAGACACTTGTATATTTCTCTACGCTTCATTTGTGGAAACATTTTGGGTCGGTAATTCAAATGTCCCCCTCCTACGTGTTCTTGAACGAAAAACCAATCGAGAACATATTCATCACTACAATATAAAGCATCTTCAGTATATTCCCGTAAACACTTCCTATTTGGAACTCGGTCAGTTAACACTAAGAACTGAATTGGGTGATCCCATAGTAATTTCAAAAGGTTTGGCTGTGATTGCATTCCATTTTCGTCCAATTGTTCAATAGCAAGATGTCTAATAAAAAAGTGGCATTCACTTGTCCTGATATTGACTACTATGTTAATACTCTTGGCCCAAGACAACAGGGCAATGGAATGGACTATTACAAAGGTCGCACGTCAATGTCTGGCTACGATCTTGGCAGTTGGTTTGCTAAGCTGTTTCGCTCTTCACTACCACTGGCTAGAAAATATCTTGTACCGGCTGCGACAGATTTTGCATCCTCTATACTATACGATTGGGGCTCTAGCAAGGATTTAAAAAAAAGTTCTTCGGAAAATATTAGGTCCGGTGCGCGAACCCTTGGCGAGAGATTAATACAATATGGTAAAGGCTTAAAAAGGTCAAGAAACAATGCATCACTCATCAGTCTCCACTCAGGTCGGAAACGAAAGACATCATCCCTCTTGTCAAAGAAACGAAGGAAAAAGCCGACACTTAGTGTAAACAGAAGAAGAAGCTCCAGGAAGAAAATTGTTAGATTGAAACTAGATTTCTTCTCCTAAGATGTCCTACCTGCCGCATAAGGAATCTCAACCTTCAATAACGGCCTCATTGAATCTATTCAATGCTGAAAATGTTGATGTGAGTGTCAAGCATGGATACTATGAACAATTTTATCCACAACAACCCCTCTCCGATAATATCCACTTTCAAATTTATTCCAATGAAGACTAATTTATGGACATGTCTTCAACATTTATAGATTTGCAAATGAAAGTCCGGAAATATCCAAAAATACAATGCCAATTTGGGGCGATGGAATATCCTATAAAAATTGTATATTAAATAATCTATTTCGTCAAATTAGTGTCTACAGCATTGGCACATTGGTCAGCACAAGCAACAATCTCTCCAACTATGCTAGCTATATACAATTAATGCTGATGACACCCAAGTCATACAAGGAATTGAGAGGTACCTCCAATTGATATGAATATATTACTAATAATAATAGTACAGATGCACTTAAAAATGCTACAACTAGTGAATTACATATAGTTGGAAAAATATATCATGAAATATTTAATATGCCCCAATCGTTGCCGCCCAATGTTAAAGTGGATATAAAATTGACGCTTCCACCATCCAATTTAATATTGAGAAAAGAACTTGCTGCGAATCCTGATTTAAGACTCTCCCTCACCTCGGCAATACTTCATGTACACAAAAAACAAGTTATGAGTCCTGTTGCTTTGGTGGCAGTGGAAAAAATGAGAGACAATGGAAATAATATTAAACTATTTGTTCCTCATACAATCACCAATCAACTTCATATGGCCATGGGCTCACGCACCTTCACCGATACATCCTTTATCAATGGTGAAATTCCATCAAAACTCGCTCTGGCATTTGTAAAAAGAGCTAGTGCAATAGGATCGTGGACTGAATGCCCACATAAATTCGAGATGTTTGGACTTTCATCTCTTGTGTGCAAAGTAAACGGTATCCCACTCTACAATTTATCTTTTGATAAATCCTATAAAACATTGTATGAGTTGACCATGTAAACCCTAGATCATGATTTTCAACTATTTGAAAATGGTATAACCGAATATACGTTTGCTAAAACACATGGTATCATTGTACTGGATTTGTCTGGCACGCAGGATATGAGTATAGTACGTACGGGGAGCGTGCGTTTAGAGTGTACATTCGCTGACCCTTTGGCTGAGAGTATTGCACTAATCTCACTAAATCAATATGAAACCAATTGGAAAATCACTCCTGAAGGCAGGGTTCTACTAGACTTGGCACCATGAAAACTAGTCAAATAATCAATGCATTTAATATGGACCCCTATATGTCCCACTACGAACCCTTTTGTCTACCCTCAAACTTTCTTGGAAAAATTCAATGTTTCAACGATACCTTGATTATTGTTAATAGCAGTCTGTCGACTGTACTGACGGGTCATTGGCTGTGCATCTTTCAAACAGTGAATACAATTGAATTTTTTGATCTTCTTCGTCTACACTATACATTTTACACGTCCCATATCAGCAACTATATTGAGAGCAGTGGGAAAACTATTATTAAAAATCCGAAAAGGGTGCAGGATCTAACGAATAAAAGCTGTGGCTTCCATGCACTACTATATTTTGTGTTCCGATGTCGCGGCTATACTTACAAGCAGTTTCTCCACATTTATAGTGACAATCCACGTCTGAACGACTTTCTAGTGGAAAATATCCTCTCAGACCTATACAGCATTGATTTCAGTGTCCTAAGAGTAAAGTGTTTAAAAAATGTTTGCGAATTCGTGTATTAATAAAATGCAAATATACAATAATGTCTTTAAATCTTCACTTTAGATTTCTTCATCGATATATAGGCAACTGTCGTGAACCACTAATGCCTGTAAATCATTTGGATTCACTATATATTGATCTTGATTGGATGCAAGGCCAGGATCAAGACTTGATTCTACAGTACAATATAACTTCACTCCTGTCATTTCTCTTTGTATAGTCAATGATACTATTTGCTTTCATATTATGAAATTTACGAGTTTCAATCTGACTATTTGAAGCAATATCACATACAGTGTTTTCAAATGGTGAATCACATTCGGTAACTGCAAAATAAAAATCACTTGGTTTATAGTCATTGTAGGCAGTTTCGTCACATCGATGACTTATAAACAATATTTTATTGTTACCACATCATTTTAATCTTAGATATGACTCCTCTTCCAATAATAATTTAAATCCACTAAGTTACCAATCTGTTAGCAATAAAATGGAATCGCGTTTAGGATTCTTTACAATCATATCGGTGTAAGTATTCTCCCACTGATCATATTTATCATAGTGACAATTGGAGCAGAGGTGTCCGCTAGGGTGAGAGTCACACACCACCTCAAGGCATGAATTACATTCTTTGATTTGTACTGCATAGCCTCTATGTAATTTACCAGGAATACATAATTTGCACTTTTCACTATATTCATTAATAATTGTACAATTCTCACACTAAGTTCAACTGCCAAGAGTATAAATGCGCAATGGACATATATAGAAAATTTTTTTTTCGGTTTCCAATCTCAACTCTCTGACAGATCAAAAGAAACCGATGGTCCTCGTTCCATAAATTCGGTAAGGGAATGGGAAGAGGATTAGCTCCTTGACATTACCTCTTTCGAATGACGGGAGAGCCCTCTACATTGAATGCAATGGCAATGTTTTCAAAAGTATATCTACAATAAGATTCTGCTTTGTTCCAATTAATATATCAATAAATTGACTATAAGCACTTTAGTCAAATTTTAAAAGTTTCATACAATAGTCCAATGGGGGAGAATCACTCCTCATTATATTGTCAAGTGTTCCTTGATGAGAGAATATCCTACGTTCAAGAGATAACTCAAGAAAAGCATCATTTAATATCAATTGTTATTTCAAAAACACTAAATTTGATCTAATTCTCTCTTTCTCAAATTTATTCATTTTTCAGTCCGTTCACTATGACTGCTGGCGCCAGACTGTGCCTCATTCATTAGCCCGAACACAACCTGACCTAACCAGACAAGAAAGGGAGAATTTTTGATTTCAAAATAGTTTTATTGAATAATTACAACAACAATAATAGTAAGCATGTACAATTAGCGATAGAGTTTATTATTTTCAATATGTTTCACCAATGCACTTAAAGCACATTGAATTCTATTCACATGCGCTATATCAATTTTAGCAGCGAAACATAATTGATCCTCCATTTTAAATTTGCTCAAGGATATCACATATCTTGCATATACTTCATCCCACTCCAGACAAAATCGTGATCCTCTTGTGATTTCCACCGCAATGTTTGGTGATCTTGTATTATTACCATCAACTCCACTATCAACTTCTAATAGGGTAAACATTCCACTCATGGCCGTCACAAATATATATATCCAAATGAGTAAAGTCAAAACTGTTCTTCTCACTCCTTTGAATTCTATTCACAGACTAATAAAACTATAGCAAAAATCCTTTCCTCGTATTCCCTCCCCTGCTAATATGTAAGCAAACCCTCTGATTGGCTGAGAAGGAAACACGTGATCTAACTGTTTTCTATTTCTGGACACCTTGACATTCGCCTAGAGCGTGCACTTGCCCAAAACAACAACAACAACAACAAATACTGTTTCCTATTTCAGGATCATAACATTTGCCTCGAGCATGCACTTACAACAACAACAACAACAATCAATCGACCTTGGAAAAAGAGGTCATTGACTCTGGTCCCCGTTAGACTCAATAATCCAGAAAACATCCATCAAAGTGAGAAAAGTCCTGTTTTTCCATTCTCACTGACAAAAACCATAAAACAGACATAAATTGATGTTGACATCCATGAAAAACATCAAATAAATTGGCCAACACTCATAACCCTCCAAGAAACATCCATAAAAGTGAGAAAATTCCTGTTTTTTCAAGTGAGAAAAATTCTGTTTTTTTATTCTCAGTGAGAAAACCATCTCCCTAGGGACTCTATGCCCATATTTGGTGCCCCGTCACGACCTTTACCCCCCTTTCTACTTATATATATATAAGTACTATATATATATAAGTACTATATATAAGTATAATATAAGTACTATATATATAAGTACTATATAAGTACTATATATTCTACTATATATATATATATATATATATATATATATATATATATATATATATATATATATATATATATATATCTTTCTTTACCCCGCTTCTATTTTTGTATGTTGTAAGCGGGCAAAAATAAACTTGTCTTATCTTAATCTTTTTTTTCATTACGGTATTTTCCTGAGATCTTCCAAGCTAGCTCGGGTTTTTGGCTTGTCAGAAAGTAATCCAGCCAATTATCCGCTAATATACCTGTGGTCTCATTATGTTCCAGAAATTGCGCAATTTCATAAGGCGTAGTTTAGGTTTTGTATGAAGCGTTCAACAAAGCCTACGTGTGCCATTCTTGGATTTTTTTCCCTTACGGTAAACTCAGGACAAATTTCAGCTGCCATATTCCTTGATGTTCGTCAAGCATTAGATCCTTATTCCCCCAAAATTATTTTATTGAAGTTATTAAATTTTAGGAGTGCGTTTTCTTTTTTATCGATTAATAGCAAACCTAGCAAGCTTCAAACAGTTTGTTTCCTTCACATTCAATTGTCCAGTAGATTTAATCTTTGTTGAATTCCCTTTCAGTTCACCCTCAGATGTCAATTATAATGTCCCTCAAGGATCCATTCTCGGGTCAGGGATGTTTCTAATTTATGTCAGTAAAATTGTTTTTGCGGTAATATGCAATATACTCGCAGTTACCTATAGTCTATTTCATTTTGCACCCTTGTAAGCCTATAATAAAAGTTTGCCTTCATCAGACGCTTTGCTACTTTGTTGAAGACGGCACCCTCGATTCTTCTGGTAGGACGGAGTCTGAAGATCTTCCAAATCTAATAGACCTTTTATAAAGGGTACATTCACGTGTGGTACAGGTTTGTTGTCAGTTATTTGAAATCTTTCTGTAAAGAGGTCCAGTTAACAGACTTATAGATCGTTACGTCTAATTGTCAGGGATACTTCTTCGCCAAACTGATCTTCTAAGCACCATATTGAAAAACCAAAATGAAAGTATGGAGGTTTCTTGATATTTAAACGGAGCAGAGTTATGTATTTTCCTGGATCGTTTTTCAGAACCGTAAATCACTGTTTGATTAATGCTTATGTCGCTTATTGTCCAACTATTTGGATGTTAACCTTTCTCCTTCTCTTAATCTAATTTCAAAGACTGATGATAAAGCAGGAAGTCTTAAAAAACACTGAATTCTTCCATGTGCATCTTCCATTTTTTTTTCTTTCCAAGGCGATTCTCCTAAGGTACTTAGATGTAACCCATCTTTTTGTGTCTGATCAATCTTCTTATAATAATCTTTGTAATTCAGAAAACATCCAAATTCCGTACTCCGTCTTTAAAATTAGATATTAGCCCTTTAATTGCGGGTCATATTGTTGGGAACACCCTACCCGAAATGCCTCAAACGCAATATCATTTACATTGTCCTTTCCTATTTTGTAGTATTGTCATCCTGTGATTCAATACTATTGTTTTTCTTTCTTTCTCGTTCCCTGCTGCTCTTCCCAGCTATATAGCCTTGCGGAGGACTATGATATAATGCTGTAAAAAAAAAATTTCGTTTTTTCTTCAGTTAATACACTAACTGACTGATTTAATTATAATTCTTAAAAATTTTCAAAGAGAGACCACAAAAAATCACAAGGCAAATTTTTAGGTAGTGGACAAAATTTAATCGAATTTTTGAATCTAGCATACAAACTCTAATAGAAACTTTTCCTCAACAAGCTCAACTTTTTGTGAAAAGAGGGGGAAAAGGAGAAGAAATCCAAAATATCCGAGCGTTGGGAAGAACAAAATAAACCAATTATGACGCAAATACATGATAAGGGAAAATTTATAATTAAATTTTCAAACTCAGGGTAATTAGTTGATATATTTTAGTATTTACGCATACATAAGCTTTTATTCTGGGAGAGGGGGCAGAACTTCGAAAATAATGCTAAAAATAAGCAAATTACATGGAATCAAACAAGAGGGAAAATCGAAGAAATATCAACATTTCGAAGAGGAACCAGCGCCTCCCCCCATACATACATACCCTTATTCGTGTTATGTTATTGATTAGTGACACTACAAGATACATAAGAGACAACACCCATACCAAGTTACCACACTACTACTCTTCTACCATAAACTCTTTCGGTTCTATTAGAGTCTAACCAAACAATCCTCAAGTTGCACTGGAATCGGCCCAATTTAACTATTCCCACTCACCTAAAAATAGAATTTCTGAAAAAAAAAAAAAAAAAAAAAATTTGACTCTCGTCATCACTAAATAGGCTATAAAAACTACACACCTCTAGTTCAGACTAATTGACAAACGGCAGACAGTGTCTTTTCTCAACAATTCTTCTAATTTTAGTAAATAAAGGCTATAACTAAGATTAAAATGATCAAAGCTATCATTATTGATTTAAATTGCATTTTACATTCGTATTACATTTTTTTATATTAGTTAGAATATTACAACAACATATATAAAAAAAAAAATAAAGATCCAAATTTACATATACTTACATGTATCTGCTGTAGGATGGGGACAAAGTCGTTTGACATTCTCAATGCGTTGCCGTTTCGTCTGAAAGTAATTATTACTTTAAATCCGAATAAACTGTAAAAAAGACAATAAACAGTAAAATGTTGCTCAAAGAAAAATATGTTTTGGGTAGGGAAGACCGTGGATATGAAACGGAAAAAAAAAACACAAATAAAATATCTAAGGTTTACTAATAACAAAAATATTTTCTTTGCAACCACTAATTATAAAAAAGAATAGCTCTGAGATTCCCCTCCCCGCTCCCCCAAAAAAGAATAAAATTTAAGTTGGGAGAGGGAAAGAATTTAAATATTACCATAAACCTTGGCTATCTGTAAATTTTAATAGGGCAGACTTTTTTACATTAGAAAAATTTATAATAGTATAATAATTAGTTTACGTGGAGCCGTTTATCTTTCATGAATTTCAATGTAACACGAACTAAGTCGTCGATATGACCAGGTAGAAAATAGCCGAAGTGGTGCAGAGAAAAATTCACTTCATTGTTTTACACAAAATGTCAAAGATACCATAGCTTGTAGAGTGAATTTGATTACAGAATGACTCTCGAACTCCTCCTCAATACAAAATAATTTTTCCTTACCTCATAACTTCATTACAATATTTAACGCTGTAGTTATAACTTCATTCCAGCATTTTATGTCCCAACAAATCAGAAGGATTAAGATGAGCCGTTACAACTAGGCTACTCTTAACTCCACAATTACAACTAGGCTACTCTTAAATCAATCGCTACTTTGACCTAAAAATAACTAACCCTTGAATAAATACGTCTGTTTCTTCTTCAGGTGTCACAGCAGACGTAGGTGAACTCCTACTTAACTAGGCTACTCTTAACTCCACAATTACAACTAGGCTACTCTTAAATCAATCGCTACTTTGACCTAAAAATAACTAACCCTTGAATAAATACGTCTGTTTCTTCTTCAGGTGTCACAGCAGACGTAGGTGAACTCCTACTTAACTAGGCTACTCTTAACTCCACAATTACAACTACTCTTAAATCCACAATTACAACTACTCTTAAATCAATCGCTACTTTGACCTAAAAATTGACCTACTAACATCTTCGGATCACTTCAAAAACAAATAAAATAATAAAACAAATTGCCACATCAATAAAAGCTAATGCTGTTGCAAATGCCAAAAGCTAGTACATCCTCAAAGATATTGAATGACAAGTTTCGTTTACTGATACGCAGTTCAAAAGAACAAATTGGAGATCATGGGGAAATAACGATCTTAGTATCCAAGGACTGTTCAGAAAGTAATTTATGTCTTGGCAGAATAAAACAGAGACAAGAGAGAGCTAGACTCTAAAACTACAATTTAGCTTAGTCCCGAGATTTAGACGTTAATTACAATCGAAAACTAGCTTACTAATAACCTCCTCATCAGAGCCTTTCCTAGGGTTGATGGTGCCCGAAGAAAAATCAATTACAGCGCCCCCCTATTGACTGAAATATAAGCAAAAAAAAAAACCTATCCAAGTGGAATATCTGATCAAAGTGGGCAACCCTCCAGCAGCGGGACCTGGGGCAGTTGACCCGGTTACCCTACCCCCCTGAAAGGCTCTGCTCTTTATACAAGGCTGCTGCATAAGACTTTAGCCCCTTGATTTGCACGTGGAAATGTATAGTTAGCAAATCCGTTTTCTGTGTTTGGTGAATTTTTCTATCCAGGGCGCATCTGTCAACCAAAAGCACTGACAATCAAGCACAAACAATCAAGGGTTGTCGAGCCCACCAAACTCCAGCCAAACTAATTTGATTGAAATCTTAGGTGGTAAAATCTTATGAAAAGTTTATCATTAAGCAGGTGCATCATTGTGACAGGAGTCTCAATTTTATTTGAGGTCAACATAAATGGTGAAATGATAGAACGGAGTGAGGATATACCAGATTCCTCCCTCCCAGAGTGGTTCCAAACCCCCTTTATCGCAATTTACATATAAAAAAAAAACAACTAAAACCAAAACTAGTATATCGAGTTTAATCACATCTGATAAATTCGTTACAAATGCACCAAAATGGGCGTGCCAAAAACTTGGTCTGGTTTTCTCAACTATTTTTTGCTCTTACTATTTAGTAGCATTTTTATAACATGAATCTCTGTAAAAAGATAAGACAGGGCTTCAACCCACATAAGCCATACGTGGGTATACCACTAGGCCTACATGACTTTTAATCTATCGTAAGATGAACTTTGTTCTGAGGAATACGGCAAAGGCTATACGAGAACATAGTATAAAATGGAGAGATAAAACTCCCCTAGAGGTTTTGAGGATAAATAAAAGTTCAAATAGGAATAAAATCCTTTTAATAGACAGTGTTTCACAAACAGTGATAGAAATTCACAAAAAAATACCAGGTATTTCGGTCACATACGCAGTGACCGTCATCAGTAGTAAAACTACTGATGACGGTCAAATTAGTTTTTACTACTGATGACGGTCACTGCATATATGACTGAAATATCTGGTATTTTTTTGTGAATTTCTATCACAGTTTGTGAAACACTGTCTATTAAAAGGATTCTATCCCTATTTAACTTTTATTTATCGTCATGGAAAGGCAGTGTGGTCTCCGAAATTATCTAGAGGTTTTGAGAGTTCAGGGTGCAAGAATAGGTTTGAAAATGAACGTTATGAGACTAAGTCGCTTACACAAGTAATAAATGAGGGCCAAGAGGTGATGCTAAGTAACAAGAATCAATCAGGTAGGTAGCTTTGCTTGCCTGGGTAGTATTATCAGCGAATATAGTGGATGAAGTGACAATATACAAAGTAGAGAAGTCTACAGCATTACTAAATAACCTCTATCGATAGTATTGATGTTACTTCGATACTGCCTGATACCAAAGTTCACTACAGTGCGAAACAGAGACATTATCTTATTCCACCTAACTCCATATGAGTGGATTGAGGAGTCCGTCCATGGGTTTGACCTACATGAGGTACAATGAGGGAGCTGAACACAAGTCATGGAAATTAGTTGGTGATCAACCCATTTTTGATTTTTATAAACTCTTTAAGACTGCTTATTAATATAGTGAAGATAGTTTATAGGTATTGTAAAAAGGGAAAAAAGACAAAATCATTATGAACTTTTAAAGGTAGGAAAGAGAATGCTCAAGGCGTTTTTATATATCTAGACTTAACTTATAAATCTATTCGTGACAAGGGAGTACAAATATAGCTTTCCAAGGAATCTTATTTTGGCAAAGCATGAACGGTAAATTCCCTGTCAATACTGACGCATCCGTACCGCATCTAACTACACGTTCAAAGTTGTTCAGGGTGATAATTTTATAAAGATTCAAATACATAAATATGGTCCAGTATTGTCCTGTTCTTGAATGCAGAAGAAGACTCAAGAGAAATACAAGGATTAAAGTTCACAGGCAAATGTGGCAATTCCGTTGAAGTACCTATAACCTTATACAGCAATAAATAAAATATACTAGTTTTTCCAGGTCCTTTTTCTTTCTTTTCGTTACCACAATAAATACTACCATCTCTATAAGTTTGGCTCCTATGACTTCACACAGGGAGAAGAAGGGTACAGGATGTAGAACCAACCACAAAATATTCCCGTTTTTGACTTCTCTGCTAATTTTAAGCAAAAATTACAGATACCTAAATCACCTCATTTCTATAGTTCAAGAAACATTGAAAGGCATACTATGGGAACCTTTGTGGCATAACAAATATTTACTAGCCGCTTTATTAACAGCTTTATTTAACAGCCGGGGCATTATATTGTCAAAGAATTAAAAAAACACATAAAGCATATATGTGTACAATGTACACATAAGTGGGCAGGATCAGCATTGTACCAATCAAACAATATACAACGAAACTATTGCACAATGTACACAACAAGTCCTTATTCCGTAAAGATTACCCATTTTTAGATAAGAACATGGCTAGAATGATCAAACCCCATTCATTTATTGTTAAACAAAAATCATCATTTCGAAGAATTAAAAAAAAGAATTGTGCAGCTTTTTTCTGCACAATGTACGCAGAATTTAATTTCATTTTTTGATTCTTCAATTTGATTCTGTATTAGAAATGATTTTAATTCTTTATCTCTAGTTTATTCTAAACTTATAATTCTCTTAAACAAACAGTATACGGCTCAAAAAGACTAAAATTTAACGGGGTTGCAATCACGAGATTACAAAGCATATTTTTGCCTAATTTTTTTTCGTAATTTTCACCTCTTGAAAACTTTAACGTATCAAAAGCCACTTCAGACAAGACATTATTTATATCTCTTTGCAAAGAGCCATCAAAAAAGAAAAAAAAATGCTTAAATAGCGACGAAGACCACACTGCCTTTCCATCATAAACAATAAGTAGAACCACAGGGAAATTTTTATACAAGACAGTGGAACGCAACTTCAAATGAATATTTCGACCCTATATCCAAGGGCCGTCCTCAGCAAAACAAACGAAGAGAATAAAAAACAATTTAAAAGAAAGTTACATTAAAATTCAATCATTAAAACTGATTTTTTTTTTTTTTTTTTTTTTTTTTTTTTTTAAAGCAGCCCTAATGTCATTAATTCAAGGAAGTTCAACCAGGACTCCTTGAACTTCCTTGAACTAATGATATTAGGGCTGTTTTAAAAAAATAAAAAAAAATTTCAGTTTTAATGATTGAATTTTAATGTAAGTTTCCTTTATATTGTTTTTTATTCTCTTCGTTTGTTTTGAGGACGGCCCTTGGATATAGGGTCGAAATATTCATTTAAAGTTGCGTTCCACTGTCTTGTATAAAAATTTCCCTGTTGTTTTACTTATTGTTTATAAAAAAAAAATACTCCAAAAAATGCATATGTGGCAGATCAATATAGGTTGCCTACCTGTTTAAGCAGAATTCGACTTCGTTTCAAAACGTGTTCAACAAAAGTTGGGTTGTTTGAACCAGGAAAATGAACACCTTTTAGCTATCCAAAGCAGCGTTAAAGAAATTACATGAATATTTAGGGCAAAATTTATTAGAGAGGATAACACTGGTCATGAGAAAGGAAATTAGCAGCCATTTAGTAAGATCCTTCTTTCATTTACTAGCCTGTTGAGTTACTTAGTTTTTCAGACCACCAAAACTGTTTAAAGATTGAAGATATTGCATAGCCTAAAATTCAGCAAAAAAATAAAATTGATGGCCAAAGAAAAGACTGCATTAAAAGAACGAAAAGAAGATAGTTCTTAAAGCATAGCGTATAGCCGTCCCCCAAATCAAAAGTTTATTTTTTTAACCGTTTATTTTTAGACGGTACGCATAGGTCCCAACAATTAAGAAGGATACCAGATTAAAGAGACCAGTAATGATGTACACCCAAAAATTGTTTAAATACTCTAAATTCCATTTAATAAAAAAAAAAAAAAAAAAAAAAAAAAAAAAGTAATGCCTGACTTTGGAACTAAAGACTAATGCTAAAATATTTATTTGGTTACAGGGACTTGAACACACGAGGTCACCCAAACCACTAAACACAGCAATAAATCTGGTATTCCACAGATGATCAATAACTGTAAAGAGTAGTAAAAAAAATTAAAGTCTGCAGTTTTAAGAGGCTATGCAGAAACGGGAATGGGATTGGAGAAGATAAACCAAAAGCAATACTAACGTTTTCAGTCGAGTAGCGACTTGCACGTTCTCTTATACTTCTTTAAGGTTTTCAACTTGTTTCATAATTTGAAGTTTAATGAGTAACGTTTTCTTTTATAAGATTTTTCGTATTCAGATGTATTTTAGTCACTTATTACCTACCGTTGAAGACGAGGGAGCACCAAAACCAATTGATATTTCCATTTTTAACTTAATTAAAATCAAATTTTATTTTGATGACGTCTGATTTTTTGCTTTATTCAACTTCAACCCTTCAAATTCAAGCATTTTGTAACAGTTCTAATCTCATTTTCTCATTTTCGTTTCTATGAAAGGAAAATCTATAACCCTTAGGCGCAAAAAGCTAAGAATATTTTTTTAGATCACACTAAAGTCTGGAAGATCACTATTTAACAGTCTTACAAGGTGCGAACATAGACATATTTAGCTCAAGCAAAACAGATCTAACCTCAACTTCGTGAGTCCAAGAATAAATAAGAAGTTTAACTAATAATTCCACCTCCCCCCGTCCCCCCACACACACAGATTAACACTAGCTAAAAATAACTAAGAGCACTTTTAAGACCTTTCCTATATTCTTTTTTTTTTTTTTTTTTCACGACGAATTCGTACTAAAGCAAGGTAAAACAAGGCGAAAATAAGCAACCCCCCTCAGATAAAATGTTGACTTATACATTTAGGAAACTTAGAAGTACACTATAAGGATATTTCAGCTTAAAAGAAAAAAGGAAAAGAGATTCAGTGGCCTGCATCCCTGGAAGTTAAAGTACACAATAGGAAAATAACCGAAAGGCATCCGAAGGGGGTGGGGAAGGGTATTGTGGCACGGGCAATGGGTTTTGATTGTCAATTAGTTTATTTCTTTCCTTACACTAGAACACACACAATTTTAAAAAGTATTTATTTTTTAGCCTTCTTGATTTTCTAGGTCCATATTCTTGCTTAGCCTAAGCTGAAGGTCAAAAGTATTTGCTAGACATTGGGCCTTACCTCTCTTTTGCCAAGGGAAACATGGCTATTAGAAGGAGTATAAATACTGGCAGGGGTTTCTCCTTGATTTGTGCCCATGCCGGACTCGGTAGAATTCGATAGCAAGTTGTCGTGTGGTGTCTGAGTGAGCAAGTAATTCATACTTGTATAGCTCTCCGTATCCCTGAAAATATTAAAGAAGTTATACAAAATAACGAAAAAAATACTAATAAAATAGAGAACTATCGAAACAATACTTAAATAGAAAAAACAAATACTTAGTTTACAAAAAATAAAAAATAAAAAAAAATCGAAAACAATACTTAGGTTATACAAACACACCAAGGGAAAGAGAACTGTGACAACTCAAAATACTCAGCCCACATGGGGATTGACAGGGGATACATTTTCAATTATTTCCACTAAAAAAAAAAACACAATTGCCCCCTCCCCCCCCTAAATTTTGGAAAGCACTTTTTTGCATCTTCATTTTTTAAAATTGAAAAATCATTTGAATAAATATATCTTTTTTAATTTTTTGTTATTCATTTACAAAAAAAAAATTGCAGACATCTTGGAAATCCTGCATTTTACGAAAAAGAAAAAAAAACAGGAAAAAGACAATAGCATGACAAAGTTGGTGACAGTGACAACCCTTACAACATGATACATATATTTGAACAAGGAAAAAGAAGCATAATGTGTCTGCAAAACTTTTTGACTAATACGAATATAAAAAGTTAAAAGCATTCAAACCCTAAACAAATTTTTCATGGACACCGTGGATTTATTTGAAAATTTTTTCCCCTTCATTTCCAATTTCCCTACCGTTAAGGAAGAACTACTCCTCTAGGAGTTGAGAGAGAGAAGAGAGAGAGAGAGAGGAGAGCGAGAGAGGGAGAGGGAGAGAGAGAGGGAGAGAGAGAGAGGGAGAGAGAGAGAGAGAGAGAGAGAGAGAGAGAGAGAGAGAGAGAGAGAGAGAGAGAGAGTGTTAGAGAGAGAGAAAGAGAGAGAGAGAGAGAGAGAGAGAGAGAGAGAGAGAGAGAGAGAGAGAGAGACAGAGAGAGAGAGAGAGTTCAGCAGCTTAAGATCATCAAGAGGCCTCTTAGGAGCAGTTTCCCATTTTTGGGCAGCAGTTATTTATATTAGAATATATACATCAAGCAGCGGATTTAGATATCTAACAGTTTGATTACCTCTTTTCATTTTGCATTATTAAAGCACTCACTCATTTACAGCCGTTTTCCTTTTATTTTTTAGAAATATATTTTTGATTTCGAAAACCCTACCCTTTCTGAAAGTACCTCAGACATCAGATTAAAAAAATTTCTCCTTGACCCATCTTAGGTTTATTCATACCGAAAACCCCCATTTTCTAAGATTTTTTCTATGGTTATTTCAAAATCATGAAGTGTTTAGGCCAGCACCATATTTTCGTCAGTATTGGCACGTTGAACCGTGAAAACAGATAAGCAAAACTATTTAGTTAAAACAGTATTCTTTGTTAAATAAAAATTTCCAATTAACTTCAAATCAATTGTATTTAATTTCAATTAATTAATTTTCAAATTAATTTTTGCTGGGAATTTCTTAAGATTTCAAATAAATAATTTTTTCTATATTTGGCACCTCCAAAAACTGAAAATTGCACATGGAGGTATTTCTCACTAATCATTGATTTCCTGATTTTCCCCATTTTTTTTTTATAGACATAAATGGTTGTGCAAGTAAATGTATGATTTTCAGTCCACATAAAGGGACTTACATAAATGGTTGTGCAAGTAAATGTATGATTGTCAGTCCACATAAAGGGACTTACATAAATGGTTGTGCAAGTAAATGTATGATTGTAAGTCCACATAAAGGGACTTACATAAATGGTTGTGCAAGTAAATGTATGATTGTTAGTCCACATAAAGGGACTTACATAAATGGTTGTGCAAGTAAATGTATGATTGTAAGTCCACATAAAGGGACTTACATAAATGGTTGTGCAAGTAAATGTATGATTGTAAGTCCACATAAAGGGACTTAAATAAATGGTTGTGCAAGTAAATGTATGATTGTAAGTCCACATAAAGGGACTTACATAAATGGTTGTGCAAGTAAATGTATGATTGTAAGTCCACATAAAGGGACTTACATAAATGGTTGTTCAAGTAAATGTATGATTGTAAGTCCACATAAAGGGACTTACATAAATGGTTGTGCAAGTAAATGTATGATTGTAAGTCCACATTAAGGGACTTACATAAATGGTTGTGCAAGTAAATGTATGATTGTAAGTCCACATAAAGGGACTTACATAAATGGTTGTGCAAGTAAATGTATGATTGTGAGTCCACATAAAGGGACTTGCATAAATGGTTGTGCAAGTAAATGTATGATTGTAAGTCCACATAAAGGGACTTACATAAATGGTTGTGCAAGTAAAGTTGTGTTAGTTCATTTACCAAGTTTAAAAATCAGATTTCATTTCGACTGTACTTGATACTTTAATGTGGTCATTTTAGACAAGACTAAATAGGTCAGGTGTCCATTTCAGATATCAAATGTCAGCCTTAATGGCAAAAAACAGAAAATGTTGCGAGAAAAAACTCTTTCAAGCGTAAAATCACTACTCTTTTTCAAACAATTACCAATTTCAAACAAAGTGAATAATTGTAAGTTTCCCAGATAAATAAAACTTTATAGATAAGTAAGGTAATAAGTGCCTAATCTTATTTTTGTATTGAATATAGTTACGAACAAGAACTTTATAATTGGTTATGAAAGAAGCTATTTCAATGATTATTCCATCATCTAAATTTGTTCTCAATAGCCAACGAATTATAATAAAGAAATTCACTGAAAAACTAAAAATGAATGTACATTTTCAGTTTAATATACACATACTGATATTTATTCCTTAAAGTCTTAATAATGTTTTATTTATTAAAGTTGTAAAAGTGAAAACATTTAGAATATATTGTTTTTCAGTAAAGCGCAAATTATGTTCTGGCCTTGAGAAGGAATAAGGGTTGTAAGCCCTACTCATGTTAATTTCTACTCACTTTGAGTTTGACTCTCTTATGTATTATAATTTCTGTTCGTTTTGGGTTTCATTTATTCATTGATACTGATTTGTGGTAGTTTTGCGCTTCGTAGATTAGTTGGTTTCTTTTTTTGCTCATTTTTGGTTTAATGGAGTTCTTCACTTTTCTTTGAAAAACTTATTTTGTGGAAAGGTTTTTTAATTAATTTTTGTTCGTTTCATATTGCCTTTTAGTCTTTTCAGGAAAAAAAAAATTCTTTAAATCTTATCAGTTTTTTCTTTAAGGATTTATAGTTTAGCCTGCTATTTGTATGGTGGAGAATTTTTTTCAATAATCTTTAACTACATACACCCTTTTGATAATCTTGACACAAATAGAAGTGTTTAATTTAGTTTTATACATCCTCCAGTTGAACTGAAAAATAAAACTTAATACCATTCCCAAAACATTTTATGTATGCTCTTTGACAACCTAGATACACTTACATACTTTTGATTTATTTACATTTTAAGAGCAGAAGTAGTAGAAGCAGCCCCGAAAACTTGAACTTAATACCCTCAGTCGTTCTTGGGATATTGCTGAGATGTCCATCATACACACAGTGTGTTTTGATTTAATTTTAAAGCAACATTTAGTTTTTAAGCATAATGGACAAACTGCATAACTTCAGGGAGTTGATCTACCCAATAACCCTAGAGATATTTTTACTTGACCGTTCAGCTATGCTGAGAAAAATGGCTGTTTAAAATTTTTTATTGGAAGTGTTTGGAAAATTATGGGCTAAAGAGGTGGGTTGATTACCCTCCAATCACTTTTGACTCTTAAAAAAGGCACTAGAACTTTTAATTTCCAATCAAATTAGCTCCTTTAAAATATCTATGATATCAAAAGCTATGATAGGGCAGCGTTGGCTAGTATATTGCTTATATGCCTTTTTAATACCCGCATGCATATAGTTTTTCGTCTAATTGAAATTACCCCTAAACGTTCCTAAAAGTTTCAACTTAATGCCCTTAGTTTCATTAGTTACAGCAACCGTAGAAGTGGAATTAAAAGTATACGCATAGCGTCTTCTGGCAAGTTCAAAATCCACCATAACTTACCCTGAAAGGTCTAACTTAATAATGTAAGACGTTATTGTGATATTGCTTTGTCACCCTATTGACAATCTACATAATCATAGTTCGTTTTGATTTAGCTCAGCATCTGCCTAAATATTCCTTTAAAGCTTCACCTTAATACTTTTAACTTGTGTAGCAACAATAGCTGTAGTAGCATTAGTAGCAGTATGCAAATACCACCTCTTTTTTTTAACATCCGCTTCAACACGCGATGAAAGTTTCAACTTAATACCATCAACTGTTCCCGAAGCATTGCTGACACTTCCTCTTGACACCCTATGTGGGAGGATTAGAAGCAGTATTATTATGATGCAAATACTGTCTTTTGGTTAGTTCAACATTCCCCACAACAAGCCTTGTAAATAAAATTTCGCACACAAAACTGCTCCAAGATATTACTGATATGCCCTTTGACATCCTGCATATGGATGCGAGTTGTTTTTCAGTTTACCCCCTCCCCCCTAAATATTCTCTGAAAATTCCATCTTCATACCCTTAGGTATAGCTGTAATAGTATTCACAGAGGTAGTACTAGTACTCAACTTAATACAATTAGCCACTGCTGACATTGCCAATACATCTTTTATATAACCTGTATATTCATATACTTCTTGAAATTTTCATCTTAATACTCTAAGCCTTACAAGTAATTGCAATAGAATTAGGATATTTTGTGCGATAGTAATAGTAGTAGTAGAACTAGTAAATGTAGCAGTGGTAGTCGTATTAGTAGTTGTGTGAACATATTGCCTTATGGTAAATTGATCTTCCCCTTTAAGCATTCTCTGAGAGTTCAAACTTAAGTCACAAATTAACTCTTAAGATAACCTATTTTGACAATCTAAATCCACATAGTGACTTTTGCTGGAATGTGCCATTAATATTCTCTCAAATTTTACCTTCTAAGACTTAGCCTTAATAGTACTAGTATCACAGCAGTTGCGGTGGTACTAAGAGAAGTAATTGCAGTGTTAGTGTTGTATTAGTAGTAGTAGTAGCAGTAGTAGCAGCAGTAGTAATAGCAGTAGTAGACTGTACATCTTGCCTTGATGCTCCCTAACATGATGCCCCGGAAGTTTCACCTTGACACGGTAAGCTGCTCCGAAAATATTGCCGATGTGTGCTTTTGAGCCCCTTTTGACGCTCTTTTCACCTTAATACTCTAAGCCTTAAAAGTTGTTGCAATTGAAGTAATAGTTGGAGTAGTTTAGTAGCAGTATTAGTATTAGCAAAGTAGCAGTGGTAGTAGTGACAAGCATACATTGCCTTTTTGTCAATTGATCTTCCCCTTTAAGTATTCTTTGTAAGCTCCAACTTAATACCCAAATCCATTGTTTGAGATACGCCCTTTTGACAATCTTCATGCACATAGTGTGCTTTGATTTTGTTCAAATTCCCCTCAATATTCTGTCAACATCCCACTCATAATGCCCCTGAAGTTTCCTCTTGATACGATAAGCCGTTCTAAAAATATTGGTGATACGCCCGTGTCAGCAATCTGTATGCCCATAGTATGTTTTGATTTAGTTCAACTTTCCCCTCAACATTTCCTCAGATGTTTATTTCAATACCCTTAGCCTTAGTAGTACTCGCTACAGAAGTAGTGGTTTTCGTGATAGTAGTGGTAATAGTAGTAGTTGCGGTAGCAGTAGAAGCAGTGGTAGTGGCAGTAGCGCACAAATACTGCCTTCTTGGTCAATTGATCATGTCCCTTATGGTTTCCTGAAAATTCTAAATTAATATACTCAGTCATTCCTGAGCTACGTCCTTTTGACAACCCATATCAATCAATCAATCAATCAATTTGTATTAATTGTATTAACTTAAATTTGACTTAAATTTGAGTTAAGTCATTCCTGAGCTACGCCCTTTTGACAACCCATATCAATCAATCAATCAATTTGTATTAACTGTATTAATTTAAGTTTGAGAACTTAAGTTTGACAAGAGCACAGTGATGTTTGAAAGAAAGATTTTCGTCAAATAAAACACACAGGAATCGAACATGTCTGTCAGGGGGACGAGTTATATCACCATGAGTCGTAGAAATCGTTGGAACCAAGGACAAGAAGAACCTGATCTGGAAAAAATAAGTAGACTAGATTTAGCCAGATTTAGGACAAGGTGATTTGCATCGAACCAAGCAAAGGTTCTTTCTAGAACAGAATACACTTTCTTGATAAGGGAAGAATCTTTAATTTCTGAACACCCAAGAGTGCTATAATCTGCAAATGCAAATAGCACTGGATCTAGAGCTGCGTCACTAGGTGGAGCAAAATTGTTCAGATACAGCAACAAAAAGATCATGATGAATATAAGGAATAAAACAGGTCCTAGGAGGGACCCTTGAGGGACACCAAAATCAACACGGAATTGATCTTGAAGCTTAGGGTCAATACTCATCAACCTTTCAGATAAATAAGTTTCAAACCAATGATAACTGATTCCCTGTAGCCCTATGTGCTCCATTTTAGAGAGTAGGATAGTACGAGTATGTGATATGCTGTCAAACGCTTTTCTGACATCAAGGAAAATTGCAGCTGGAATTCTACCCTCATCAAGTGCCTTGTGAATAAACTTCATCATGGCCATACAAACTTGTTCTGTTGATGGGTTAGGGCGAAAACCATATCGACTGTAATGAAAAAATTGTTTGTTTTTTTTATCAAGAAACGACAGAAGTATAGAGTATATACATTAACCGAACTTTTTACAAACGTCTGATAAAAGAGAAATTTGCCGATAATTAGAAGGATCATTTCTAGAACCATCGTTATGGAGAACAACTAATCTGGCAGATTTTAGGGCGCTAGGAAACGTTCCATTCAAAAATGATAAGTTAAAATAAACTTTAAAGTCTTGGCAGGAACTAGGTCAGGTCCACATGAGGAAGATTCTATAAGCAAAGAGATGATTTTCTGTACTTCAGAGTTAGTAACTAGATTCAAAGCCATCGATTTTTGAAATGAAGGACTGAGGTACTTTCTAAAGTCACTGGTAGAAGAAGCACTAGCTAAAATATCTTAAGAAATTATTTTTCCTATGCATGCAAAGTAAGAGCAAAATTTATCTACTATGACCTTACTATTAGTTATCTCTACCCCCTTACAAATTAATTTGTAATGAGCTATGTAATTAGCTATGAGAGACTTCAAATTATTTAAAGAAGAACAGAGTCCTTGAATGTTTAAATGAAGAACTGAGAAATTAATACCAGAATTTACATTTTTGGTCATGCCATATCTATAGACAGAATTTGCAGTAGAGTTACTAGTCAAAGAAGAGATATTAGGCGGGGTCCCAGATGAGTCATAAATTAAATCTAAAACATTTAGAGGAGTCTTCTCAAGCAATTTAAATTGATAGAGTTATCAAAACTAGGGTGATCATCATCAACAGCTGTCATTTATAAGAAGCGGATCTAATAAAAATCTGGACATAGTTAAAGAGGAATGCGCAGAAAAAGAAAGAATGAACAGGTAATTAATAGAAAGATTACTCGTGTAATGATCAGAAAGTAGAATCATAGTATGAAAAAAAAACAAAAATCATTAACAATGTCGAACATAGTGTGGCAACACATAGCTATCAAGCCACGAAGATTACAAGAAAACTATAAAAATTGAAAATGTAAGAAGAAAGAGAGAGACTTTGGTAACCTATTTTTTGTCCATTGTATAGAGAAAGAGAATTTATGTAGCATATAGCAAACATGGAAAGAGCACACAGAAAGCATTCAAAAAATAGGGCCAAAACTGACCGATTAAAGTAGTGGGCAGAAAAATAGCCAGAAATATACCAATAATACAACGTAGCTGCGGGAGTATGTGATATGCTGTCAAACGCTTTTCTGACATAAAAGGAAAATTGCAGCTGAAATGCTACCCTCATCAAGTGCCTTTTGAATAAACTTCAGCATGGTCATGCAAGCATGTTCTGTTGAGGGGTTAGGGCAAAAACCATATCGACTGTAATGAAAAAGTTGTTTGTTTTTTTTATCAAGAAACGACAGAAGTATAGAGTATATACATTAACAGAACAATTTACTAAAGTCTGATAAAAGAGAAATTGGCCAATAATTAGAAGGATCATTTCTAGAACCACCGTTATGGAGAACAACTAATATGGCAGATTTTAGGGCGCTAGGAAACGTTCCATTCAAAAATGATAAGTTAAAATAAACTTTAAAGCCCTGGCAAGGATTTGGAGAAGTCCACATGAGGAGATCCTATTGGGTAAGAGATGATTCTCTGGGCTTCAGGGTCAGAAACAGGGTTCAAAGCCATCGATTATTAAGAAAAAGGACCAAGGTACTTTTAAAAGTCAATGGTAGAAAAAGCACTAACCAAAATATCTTCAAAAATTGTTTTTCCTATGCATGCAAAGTAAGAGCAAAATTTATCTACTATGACCTTACTATTAGTTATCTCTACCCCCTTACAAATTAATTTGTAATGAGCTATGTAATTAGCTATGAGAGACTTCAAATTATTTAAAAAAGAACAGAGTCCTTGAATGTTTAAATGAAGAACTGAGAAATTAATAACAGAATTTACATTTTTGGTCATGCAATATCTATAGACAGAATTTGCAGTAGAGTTACTAGTCAAAGAAGAAATATTAGGTGGGGTCCCAGATGAGTCATAAATTAAATCTAAAACATTTAGAGGAGTCTTCTCAAGCAATTTAAATTGATAGAGTTGTCAAAACTAGGGTGATCATCATCAACAGCTGTCATTTATAAGAAGCGGATCTAATAAAAATCTGGACATAGTTAAAGAGGAATGCGCAGAAAAAGAAAGAATGAACAGGTAATTAATAGAAAAATTACTTGTGCAATGATCAAAGAGTGGAATCATAGTATGAAAGAAAAACAAAAATCATTAGCAATGTAAAATACAGTGAGGTAGCGCATAGCTATCAAGCCAAGAAGTTTGGAAGAAAAGCATAGAAACTGAAAAGATAAAAAGAAAGAGAGAGAATTTAGTAGCCTATAGTTGGTCCCTTGTATACAGAAAAAGAATTTATGTAGCATATAGCAAACATGCAAAGAACACACAGAAAGCATTCAAAAAATAGGGCAAAAAATGACCGATTAAAGTAGTGGGCAGAAAAACAGCCCGAAATAAACCAACATTATACAGCGTAGCTGTGTAAACAAAATAAAATACGGACAAAAAATGGCAAGCAAACAACAAGAAGACAGAAAAATAAAGCGCTGAGAACTACACTAAGCATAATTAGCGTTGAGACCGGCAGGAACAGATGCTCCAGCACGATCTATCGTGCTGGACGTCCTCGTCAAGTCGAAACACTATAATCTGATTATTTAAAGAACGCTCTTCAATAGTGTCTTTCTGAAAAATTAATTTGTCCTCAAGGTTTGCCATAGTAGTCTGAGCTTCAGTGCTCGTCGAGTTTACGTTAAGCACTAGCTGCTCAAGACTTTTGAGCTGGCTTTCCATTGCAGCTAACTCGGTGTTAAACATTTTTTCTAAATCCAGAGACAGGCTGTTATAGATATCATTCTTAATGCCTTCAATGGCTACGTCACTTAGACTCCCCGGGTGAGACTGAAAGCTAATTCTCAGTTCCATGTCTTTTTCAATACGTGCGAACCAAAGATCAGACTTTCCTTTTAGTGCATTCAGGTGGTTTGTGATTACAATAATCTGCTCCTCTATACTCTCTTCAGAGAACTTAATTTTGCTGTCTGAGCGTGTTTTGCGAGGAGGCACTAGTCCCCTTTTCTCTCTACTAGCCATCTGGGGCAATAATCACTATACTGTGGTTAGTCACTTACAGGGTAGGCACGAACACGGCCACTGGACTCAACTAGAAATTATGCAGCATCAGAGAAGAAGGATTTTATATGTCACTAATAAATGCTGGGTCTGATGTGGAAGTGAGGAATAAAAATAAAAGAAGTTTGGGCAGCTCAGTTCCGTTAAATAGTGGTATGCACAAAATTTACGAGGATTATCAATATTTTCCGAAAATAATTTACAAACTTTCAATACATTCAACTGACTATTTTTTTTATCTTTTCATATTTACAAGTTTAACTGATGATACTATATTTTCTTACTGTGCACTGCATTCACTGGATAATTTTGAATAGATCATCTTTTCGTAATGCTTTATACAGATAATAAATCCAGTTCATTAACTTTTTCAAACAAACAACAGCTCTTTGTGTATGAAGAGACCAAACAGAGATGACTCAAAATCTAGTAATATTCAACACCTCTGACAACCTGTGAAACATTAAATGTTCTGCAGTACAGTTTATCTAACAATAATTGTAATAGCTGTATTTGCTCACTGTTCCTAGGATCACAGTATCTAGATTGATCATAAGCTTGGTCTTAAAATTAAACTGTTTCCAAATAAATTTGACTTATATCCACCTTAGGAATTTACTAGCTTCCACTTCTTAGAAAGTTACTAAAGTTACTGTATATAAACATAATATATTTTGATTTAGTTCAACATTCCCCTCAACATTCCCTAAAAGACCCACCTTAATGCCCTTCGTATTTTCGGAAAGTAGAAGTAAAACCTGCGTACCTTTTTTCAATAACATATACTATATGTAAACAATGAACAAATTGCCTAACGTACAGCCCATTTTTTCTGTTTACGTTTTTTAGTTTTCTTTTTCAGTTGATAAAGCTATCCAGGCGTGAAGCCGAAATATTTTGGGCTTTTATTAGTAGGCTATTTATCTTTACAGTTTCTCATTCACCATCTTAACTGAAAGCTGCACTGGTTATTATGTATCTTATTTCATTTTAATTAGAAAGACAATGTCGTGTTAGACATGATTTGCCATCAATATGATCAGTTTCAGACAAGACACAAGTTATTATAAATGCATATAATAAATTTTACAAAATAGGACAGATAAAAGAAAAACGACTTCTTTTCAAAACAAACAAATGGGGAAAGGAAGGGAATAAAAGAATGATTTACTAGGTAATTTGTGACTGTAAAAATGCAGGTAATGAATTGGGACAAAAAGTCAATTTTTAACGCAAAGAGAAGGGGGTTTAGGTGGGGGCAACCCTCGTCATATACGGAGTAATTTCTGTTAGTTTTAAAGTTCAGTGTTGGTCCTTACTTTCAGTTGAAAAAAAATCTGATCGTTCATGCCCATGACTAACCTAGTTATGATGTGGGCTAATGGCCCCATAAATTCCACCCCGATTTCTTCCTTTTCAATTGTATGTATCATTAATTGTAAATTGGTTGATACCGTTCCGCTTTTTGTGTTTGGTAATTTGAAAACTTAGGTTATTTAGGCTTTTGGTTTGCTCCGGTAAGCATGTCGTTTCGAGATTACGCCATTGGAAACTCTGGGAAGATCGGCCTAGTGAATGATCCCTAAAGCTCCTATATGATCAGACCACCTGAGAAAATCTGCCTTATTTTCGGAAAAAGGGGGAAAAACAGCCTAAAAGTCATAGAATCTTAAGTCACATCTGAAAATAACACCTTCAGACTCAGCGTATCAAAGAACCCTACTCAAGAAGTTTCAAGCTCTTCTCTGCAAAATTGTGGAATAAGTCTTTTCTTTGAAAAGACTGTAGAAGTAGCACTTTGGTAGAAGTAGCACTGTCTTACTCATGCTGCTTTTTACTCTAAGCAAATATCAAACAATTTTTATAAGGATTCTTATTTCCAAAGAGTTCACACAACATCAAAATCCTCACCCAAAGAGTTCACCCAAAGTATAGCGGGTCTGCATGCAAAATGTGTTTAGTACAATTATTCTGCATATTAGATAAGTGTATTTTAAAGCCAAATATACGGCCATGAACACAGTAAAATGACATGAATGAAAGGCACAAGTAACATTGATCAGGTAACTTTGATCAGGGATTTTTTTGTTGTTATTTTTTTTTTTTTTTTTTTTAGTTAACAAAATTTACATATACTTCGCTATTCTTATGTAATTTTTTATTGGCCATATACATATAAAGAATTGTTTTATGACTTCAATCTGTCCAAATACTTTAATCCCCCCCTTATGTGCAAACATGTAGCCCAAATTTTATATTTCCCATATATTCTGTCACTTGCCTTTGTCTTGTCTCGCGCTAAGCTGAAAAGAAACTAACGAAGAAACCGGTTTGCTCTCGAGTTTTATGCAGCGTAAACTTGAGTGAGTTGCCCATAATACTTCTACCTTCTCCTCAGACTAATACCTTCTCCTCAGCAAAATTTAATTTTGCCAAATAGCTGGAAACAAACATTGCCCCAGAAAAGAATTCATTTTCTAACTAGTAACTTCTCCCATTGCTGGAAGATCCTCTCACCCCAGACAAGGACAATCTGCTTTCCTTTTAGCCCTAGACAGTTGGCCAAAAAGAAAACCTTTGGCATTGAACATTTGTCATCCTTCATCTGCAGAATTTGCCCAAGTCACCTCAACCTTTCTTTCATTATGGATATAGAAAGCAGTATTGAACCACATTTTTTGTACAACCCACTGTTTGAAATAGGGTAAGCCAGTCAGGAATCAAGATCAATATTTTGGCAATTTCTAAGGAGACCATCTGGCAGATTTTCATCAACTTTTTGGAATTTTTATTTAGTTTTGTATATATGCTCACACAACACAATTCAACAAAAATAAATGCTTTTCACCCAGATGATTGTTTTACTTTTTCGTGTTGGCTTACGGAAGAATCAAATGAGTAGTCCAATAAGATCCACATGCTCTTCATTGACTTTGAGAAGGCCTTTGACCAGCGGACCGTGATACCTTCTGGAAAATCGCGGAGTAATATGGTATCTCCAAGAATATAATAAGCCTGATCATGGCTTTCTATGGATACAGTGAGTGCTGCATTAAGATAGAGAAGAGAACAACTAGACAATTAAAACACGGTAATATCAGGAGTGCAGCAAGGGTGCCTTTTATCTCTGTTCTTGTCTGCTGTTTTGATAGACTATATTGTTAAGAGAAGAAGCTGTCTTTGCAAGCGTCGATTGCTTTGCTTTTCATATTGGCTTCTTCTTTTTCTTAACAATTCATTATTCCACTTTTCTTGTCTTTTATATTGGTTTATAAAAAATTATTATTATCATTATATTCAGACAGCCCTTTCCCTGAATCTGATTCGTTTCAATATTGGATTTTACTATTTCCACCAGGAGCAACCAATAATAAAGGAGAAGAGGATTGTAAAATTGTCTCACCTATCTAACGCCATTAAGTCCAGATTACATTCATTATCGTAAGGTTTGGTTGAATCCAGGATGGCCTCAATATTCATTTCTTGAACTTCATTGCCGCAAGCAAGAGCTATCTCTCCAGGTTTGTTCTAAAATAAAAGAAAAACAGCATTAAAACAAGAATGTGCCTACCTAACAGGTGTATGCAGTCCAAGCTTTTAGGGTTTTAGCCATTAACTATTTTTCCCATGCGGAAAATCCTTATGGTAAAAAAATAGATGCCCTTCTTTATTCCGACTTTTGATGTATTTTGAATATGGTTGTTGATTCTATCTACGGCTCTTACAGGATCTTCAATTTAGGAACACGTAGGGGAGGGATTTTTTCATTTCTTATGAAAATGAAGATGAAAAAAAAAGGTGTTTTTCGAAATATAGGGGGGGGGGGCAACGTTACCTTTTTCCAATTTTTCTCTTCAGCAATTTTCCCCTCTGTTAACAAATATGGGAATTGTGTGATAGATCCCTTCAAAAAAAGAAAGCAGTGATAAGAGCAGTTCAAATATGACGAATGAGAAAAACCTAGAGTCTTTAAATCATAAAATCAGATTAAGTCAAAAATAAGAAAATAAATGGCAGATATTTTCAAAGGATGTTTGAATCCAAATTATCCATGAATCATCTATATAAGAAATACGAGCCCTAGTGATCTGATTCAAGATTTTCATGGCGCATTTGGTTTAATCTCGGCCATTTTCTTCAGTATGAAAATATCGCTTTAGTCTCTAAGAATACCACATTAGTTTAAAAAAATTATTTGAAAATAAAAAAACTATCATATTTTTCGAAAATTCAAGATTCAAAGATTATCTCTCAAGAAAGGTAAAATGAGATTATATTTCTCACATTTTTTTTTTCTTACGGTGAATAATATGTTTCTAAACTTTAAGGTTTCATCATCACGGACTGTTTGATGTCATATTTTGTTTCATATACACATAATTTTTCTAAATTACGTTATCAGATAAAGACAAATAGGAGACAAAGAATATCTCTAAGCCATCAAATTTTTCAACATTTTTAAACATTTAAATATGTTTAAATATATATATATTTATATAGCACCCTAAAATGTTTAAAAATAGCATCCATGCGATTCACTTGTTCTTTAATCATCGTTAGGCGTTATTTACTTGCAAAAATTCACTAGCCTGTGTCATTCATATTTAGATTTTCATTTGATTGACAATTTTTCAGACCCTCCCCCTCCCTCCCTGCGCTTGTGGGCATAATGGACTCGTGCCTAAATGGCCGGACAGAATTAATGTTTTCTTGCAGTGTTTAAAAAGTGAACACATACAAACGATAACCTGGATTATTCATAGAAATGCAAATATTTTAACTTGTAAAGTATGGCGGCCACACACAGAGCGGCCAATTAGGAAGCATACGATTCCTTGCCCCTGTAAATGAGGTTATTTATGAATGAGCGACCTCGTGGGAAGCCAAAATACAACTGAAATAAACGAATGAAAATTATTTAAGATTGCCATTTGATTTTTTTCGAATTGCTGCGTCTGTAGCCCTTTTAGAATGTCTTTTTCTTGTGCCGTCTTGGGTCCAGTTTAAAGACTGTAAATACAAATTCTTGGTTTAGTCACAAAAATTAAGACTTCAGTTAAGACCCATCATGTAAACGTAGAGTAAAGGGAAGGGTGTAGGTTAATGCAGGGGGTATATATATATATATTTGCAAGATTTTACAAAAAAACAACAATGTATTTAGGACCAAGGTGCACAGTTGTTAGTGTACCAGTAAACCTTAGAGCTACAGGTTAAAAATAAATAAAATGGATAGTAAAGCATAAAATGCAAGTTTAGCTTTATTGTTAACATGGAGAATCATTTTCAATACAAAAATTAACATGATTATCTACAAATAACCTTAAAAGTCAGATTTTTCATTCTACGTTGATGTTTGAAAGGTCCACACTGAAGACAAGTTGATGTAGAGACCCTCCAGACATTACCGGATGGGGTAACTCCCTTACAATGTCATTATGGTCGATTTAGTATGTCACTAGGTCTTCTCGGGTAAACTTCTGGATGACTTCTAAGTCCTTCTTTAAGTATTTCACTTCATATACTTCATCACGTTTTGCAAGACGTGAGGTTTTACTTCCAACAAATTTTATCAACACAAGCTTCTGGCCTGTATTTCGCTGTTACCAGGGTTCTCAAGTTCTGCAAAACCTTCCTCTGATGACCCAGATTCTTCACAGTGGATATCATTGATGTCCTCAGCGTCTGTGTCCAAGTTTGAGTTCTACTACACTTTCTTTCTTGCTTTTGTTTTATTCCCCCCCCTTCTGTTAGTAGCAAGAACGTATCCAGGATTTCTTTTCGGGGGGGGGGTCAAACTCCCTGGATACGGCCTTGGTTAGTAGGTATACTTGTTTGTATTTATTTAAAGCTCTGCTCACTTTTTCAAGCTTGATACGGATTTTTTCAGGTGTTTCAATTAAAACTGTCAATTTAACTTTTTTTTTTCGTTGTTTTCGGGTTTGCTTTCTTGGCATTGTTTTTGGGTAAGGCCTAATCTATTTTTGAGAAACAATAGGTTAGCCCATATCTTAGGTTATAAATGTTGCAGTGCTATTACCCCTCAAAGGTAGATTTGTGACAGTGGTTGCTTCGTTCTGTGTGTCTGTAAGTGGCATATTGGTAACATTTGCTGGTAGAAACTCACTTTCAGAAAATACATCCTCATGCAATCTTGCTACTCTAAATACCAGTAGCAATTTTTGGTGGTGTGAAGGCTAGAAAGAACTAGGTCAAACTAACTCAGCACCATTGTAAATAGTGGCTGGTTTCCCAATATTTCAAGGACTAGTCACCCAATTGTTCACGGAGTTGTTAAAGTAAGTCTTGAAAGGTCCAAAAAACTCTATGAAGGGGCTACATCTTGTGGATGGTGAGAGGGTGGAATATCGTTACTGTCATACCATTGTACTTGGCTAGCTTAATGGTTGGTACAACAACATGACTCTCGTGGTTATTCATTAGACAAAGTACTGGGTTCAGTTCATTGGCTGTTTGATGAAGTGCTTGAAAAGTTTAAAAAACAAGGCTTCGTTAGACCAACCCGATGGATTTGCTCCACCGATTATTCCAGCTGGTGCAAATTTTAAAATGTGTTTGTTAAAATATTTCCTAGGAAAAATCAGTATTGAGGGCATGAAGCCTCCGCTAGCATTAACAACAACAATCATTGTATTTGCAAAGAGCAATTATTGATTGATGCTTTACAGTTACAGGCCTATATATATCTGAAACGCTTATGAAACAGTAGGCCTACCAAACTAAATCCAAATGAATGTAGGTTTAAAGCCGGTTAACAAAAAATTCAGTAGTAAAACTTTTATAATATTTTATCAATCAAAGAAGGAAAAGTCCCCCCCCTTAAAGAAATCTTATGACATAATTGTTTTTTTCTGCATGGCGCTGGCCCCTTCTCCAGTAGGAATAGTGTGAGGGAGCGGTACAGAGTGACTCTTGAAATGAGTGCAATATTTCAAATGAATAAAAAGAGAAAGGAAAAAAAATTGGGATGCTAAATAAGACCCGATAATGAAAAAACATACACCAGAAACTCGGCAGCGACAACTTAAAGATATTCTTCTTACTTTAATCATTTTATTTGTAAAACTGGGATTTGCCCTGGGTTCATACAGGTGGTTTCTAAGATTTCCATCAAATATCAACCATTCTCAATTAAGTTGAAGTTTTATTTTAGTTACGTTGTGGGTTGGACCAAAGTAAATCAACTATATACTAGGTATTTATGTTTATACTTTTACCTTGTTTTGTTATTGTTTTGAGAATTTTTTAAGTTCTTCGTGTTTTTTTTTAGGTTTTTGTCTTTTTTTTTTTTAGATCGCATTGCTTTTTGAATTCATTATTACTCTCCCTTTGCTATAAGGACGTTTTATTGCTTATACAGGCAATTTGCGATATATTTCTTCTCTGAACTTCTTTGGCCTGAAGCTCCGTTTCTCACGTGGTATTTTTCTTGTGACATGCTAGTCGCTTCCAAAACAAAACAAAAAATTATTTTATCCAAACCCTATGCATTCTAATTACTTACTTTGGTAACGACAATATAAAACTCGAAGCCCTAATTGGATACATGAGTCTTAAAAAGCAGATGCTTTGGTTTCGACTGAGACTACAGCTTCGGGGAAAGGAATTCAATGTAGTTTTTGGATTTTTATTAAGTAATTATGGCGTTGATATCAAGATTTTTATTTAGATATGCAAGGTAGTAGTTCAATAGAAACAGCATAAGCTCTTTGAAAAGAAAAAAAAAAGTTGGTTACCTGATTAAGCGCAAAGGCGCTAACGGACTCTTGATCCTTATGCAGAATCCTGACAGCTAGAACATTTCTGCTGGATTTATTTGCAGCTTCTACATCACTAACATCACTATCACTAATAACGGACGCTGAATCACAGAAAGAAAGACCCGCAGCTCGACGACGCGAACCGTAGACCAGCCGAATGAACATCTCTTGAACTGCCTCTTGATGAACTAAATAGTTCCAAAGCCGACGAATGGCTTTGGTTTCTGACTTTTGTCTGAAAAACAATTTCAATCGATTATAAATATAATCCACTACAGCTGCTAAAGCTCTTCTACGCCCCGGTTCCTTCAGACCCTCACTCTATACTCCCTTTTTCGACGTTCACATTTATTTGAAATCTTTCCTTTTGACCTCTTCCCATCTCATTTGGGAGTGTCCTAATTTTCGTTTATTCCCCCCCTCCCCCTGGAGTACAAAAAATACTTGAATTTTGCACAACTAATTTTCTTGATTCGTAAAACGTGATTTAACTATACTGATCATTACTTTCCTTAAAGATCTAGAAAAGAAAGGATCAAACTAAATATTAGGCACAGGTTAGTATCTGATATAGAGCCATTCAAAGGACTAGCCAAAACTATTATTAGACAATTGCTCTGAAAAACCTTAAATACGTCTTCTTCAACTTATCGAAGGATCCCCGCTTCAGAGGCGTTTGGTACTTGGCTACTCTCAATACCCAAATTTGTAGTATCCTAATCGTCGTTCTAAGACTTGTATTTGTGTTCTTCTAAACTTTTTCCTACTTCCTATTCTTCTTTTTACATCTTCACTGCATCCAACATCCTTACTATTAACGCTACCAAGCTGAGTGAAGCCATTCACTATATGTCAATGTTCTAGTTAAATAAAATTATTACGTCATGGTCATTTATTCCTAATTTAATCAAGCGACTTGGTCTTCTTAACATTAATTTTCAGACACATTCTTGCACCCTGAGCTTTCAAAGCCTACAAAAATGCTTTCATTTTCGCTAATATTCTATACAGAAAAAATAATCATCTGAGTACCCGACTCCAAAAACTTGTGACCCCGTCAAATTTTAGAGTTTCACCATCCCATCTAGCACCACGCTCTCCCATAGCCTTTTCTGTGTCCCTTGTAGTCCCTCAAAATAATCCGTACAGCTGGGATAACAGAAACCCTACTTAGCTCCAGATTCCACACCGAACTATAAGCTAACCTCGCTTCCTATATGACCAATTCTGTTAGTCATTTTAATGCACTTAATCGGTAAGGATCTTCCTGACCTATTCCGCTACGTTAGAAGACAGAAAAACTCATTGCCCCAAAAACCTACTCCTGATCCTTCGTCAGACCGGTGATCCTTCCATGCATGTCACGCAGAGGACTAATTGTCGAATGCCCATTTTTACGCTTGGGCTTCCAAAACTCATCCGACACACCTCCAGAGGGACCAAAATAGGGCTAGTAGTATAGGCTGTAGCATCACTAAAGACCAACAACAACCTTTAAAAAAAAATTTGATCTGTACTTTCAAGGGTTGTCTTATACAAGTTCACACACGTCACCCCGCAGCTTTCTCTAATGATCTGAAGGCAGATAGGCCCAGGAATGAGTACTTGGTGCAGGCTTCGTTGGCACCTCATATTCATCTTAACTGTCTCCCTCGGCGGACAGTTCTATAAAAAAAATGCTATAGATTCAAGCATATATTCAACACATCCATAAATCTTAGTATTAAAATGAGTCAATGACTGGCTGCATGTCTGGCCCTTGTGATATACCAGCTGCTACTAAATCTTGCAGCAAAAGCTTAGCGGAACAATTTGTTCATCTCTACTACAAACTATAGAACTACACTTGATCTCGTACACTCTAGGATCTAGCTCAAAGACAAGTGAAAACCTCATTTCTGGTCTCAGGCAAGAATTATAGACAAGTTTACAAAATGCAATATCATATTAATCAATCCGGCAATAGGTCCTCCCTTCCGTGAAGAAAAGAAAAGAAAAGAAAAAAAAAAAAAAAAAAAAAAGACGAGGAAATTAGACCCTCGCCACCTTCAAGCAATAAACTTAAATCAACGGTATAGAAAAAAAAGAAGAAAAAAACAAAAAACAAAAACTGCTCCCACACCAGAATAACAAAATTAAAACCTTAGGAATATTGAAAACTACCTATTTTACATGGAAAGTAATAGTTTTTCTAATGCCCATTTACTCTATTGGATGGCATAGCGTAGGTCTCTGCCAAGGCATCTGAATTTCATCAGGTTCAATTTCACTGACCGAAAAATATCTCTTTTTTTTATTTGCTATTTCTTGTTGTTTTTATGTGGAAAAACCAACTTACATTGATAAATAACTAGGCATAAACAGTTGAAATTGCAAAACTGGCAAAATACTTACTCGAAAGGAGTATTGACTGGATCCAGAATACTTTTATATCTTGCGATGCCTGAGCCTTGCAAATAGAATGTGCTTTCAGTGGCACATGCCTCCATATATGAGGGTGGCGGACAACCCAAGGATATATAACGATCATGAAACCAGTCTTCCCATTTTAACAAAGTTCTGCACATTGCGTGTAAAGGAGGACTCACACTTGGAAGATCTAAAGGGAAGATGTCAACAAAAATCTTAATGAAAAATAGTATCATACAAAAATTCAATTCAATGGAAAAAAACTTTAACAGTAAAAGAAACAGTACCAGTAACAGAAAATCAACACTCGGCATATAATAGGTGAGAGCTTTCAATTATATTCGGCTTGAGTTACATTGCTGCATTAGAAAACTGAGACCATCATGGAGAAGTTTATAATTTTCAAAGAGAGAGAGAGAGAGGGATAAAATGGGAACATACTCTGAGCAGCTTTAGTCATAACAATACACATCGACGACCGTTAGTCTAATTAATACTAGAAAAAAAAAAAAAAAAAAAAAAAAAAAAAAATCGCTGGTTGCTATACAAGCCCGATTTTTTTTTCCAATCTATTTTGACACTAAACATTGATCACGTTGAAAATTGCGAAAACTAAATAGGAACACATTTGAATAATTACATGTCAAAGAATAAGAAGTCCTGAAAACGTTGTTCAATCCTAGCTTTTAGGGCTAGAATTAAAGAAAGTTTAAGACCACCATCGCGTTTCTGACAAAAGTTTAGCTTTGTGGCAGTCACGCTGAATTAAATGAAAATAAGGATATCCCCGAGTGGACTAGGCCAACGTCATAAAAAAAATTACGAGAGATAGGAACTTCATGGCAGGGAACACCTCTGATCAGATTGCAGGAAGGAGGAGCACGCTTCAGGTGGAGTGATGATGTGAAAATTTCTCCGCGGTAATAGTGCTTCATCAAACATTTAAAAAATGCGCGGTAAAATACTTAAATATGGCACATTACAACACAGAGTAGCAACCTCATCACAATCCTCCGTCCCCTTATTATTATTGTTATTATTACCAATATTATTATAACTTTATTTTACACATAAACACCAAAACTGAGGCATAATTAATACTCATGAAAGAAATTCGAATCATATTAACTTAAATAACAAAATCAGAATAACAATTGTTATCGAGATGCACTATAATGAAAATAAAATCTACTTCAGGTATGGTATGAGCAAAAACAATAGGAGGTTTAGACATTTTCTCCTATCCTGAATCAGTTTGATTTTTTGGTTGATCTAATAACAAACAAAAATTGAAGGCATATGTCTCTTTACTTAGGCAAAACGAGTGCGTGCCAGTAGAAGAATATTGTAAAAACAAAAAACACTCACTTTGCCTGAAGAATCACAAAACTAACTCACCATCCTAATCATCAATAAGAGAAAAAAAGGAGTCAGGAATTAAAAAGTACCAGTAATTAAAACTGTTATTCGATAATTACCTATGAAAAAATTTCCCATGAGATGTATCTTCACCAAACTCAACACTCATGCGAGGGCCATATCCCAGCTCATAAGGGGTATTTTATAAGAATCAACTATTGGGAGGTTATGATTACTAACATTAATGACTACGATTAATTATTACGACTAAAAACTATTACGATCTACCCTTTTGGCCTTCGTCCAGACGGAGAAGGGGAATTTATAAATAAATCAATTTGTAGAAAACTAATTTAAACTTACATAATGCAACATTTACCTTGTAATTCTTTTCCTGCACACCTCAGAAATTTCTCCACATGGACACTTGCTAATTTTACAACAGCTACACGAACAATGGACCAAGATATTGAATTCGTGTCAGAAAACTCGGTATTCACTTGCTTTTTTGGAGTTTTCTTTTTAGGATCATCATCAAATTCATCATCCGATTCGTCAGGCTCTTCTTCCACCTCATCCTCGATGTCAGACTCAGAGGAATCGTAATCAATTTTGGATATTTCAAGCGATAACTTTGGCTGCAACAAAAATTATAATCTCTCTCGACTGAAGTTTTTTGGCAATGAGAGAACTATTGACGTTTAGGATGCACACGTGATATTAATTTTTACATCGGTCCCAAACACAGAAAATGAAATAAAAAACTGAACAGAATCATAAACTGAAGTGGCTTGTAAAAGTAGATGACACCACTTTCGAATCTAAAAGAAAATACTCCTCTTTTGTATCTTTAAATTTTTCTATTTATTATTGAATAATGTTTTGGCAATGCGGTTAGGGAGTCCTTGAACATCTCAAGTACTTTTAGACTTTAATCTAACTTCAACTGAAGATTGCCTGCTGCCTTCTAGAACAGAGCTTTCCACTTGAAAGCAGAAAAATGGCTCAAAGAAACGAAAATTTGACCTGACCAACTTCAGACTATAAAGTGACCTGAACAACTATAAAGCTCTACTTCAGCTCACAATGTTGATCCTGGCTCAGAGAAAAGCAAAAAATACTCTTCTTTGCCCAGACAAGACTTACGTAACGTTTTTTTGCCCATGCGCACGTTCCCAAAACGTACGTTTTTTGCCCATATGCACGTTCCCAAAACGTAGTATTATATTCATGAATCCAGTCGGATATCCAGTAAAAACCAAGTTTCAGTAAAAACTGCAGAGGCTAGAGCACAACCGCTTTCTTAAAAAAAAGAAAAAAAACTTAAATCGGCGGCAGAGGAAAACAAAAGTGACAAAAACAAAAGTGTTACCCCCCCCCCCCCAGCCAACACACTTATGGCTGATTTAGTCAGCCAAAATAATTCAAGTCGAACTGCAGCAAATTTTTTCAATAAAAATGATATAATACCAAATCGGCCGTCCTAAGGTAAAAACACGTATATATATATATATATATATATATATATATATATATATATATATATATATATATATATATATATATATATATATATATATATATATATATATATATAAATATATATATATATATATATATATATATATATATATATATATATATATATATATATATATATATATATATATATATATATATATATATATATATATATATGGAATGTCACTTTCCGAGTTATATATACCACTGAATTCAGCCCAAAGAGACAATTCAAATGGTATAGGTAAGAATAACCTAATAAAATCCCCTGTAAAGATTTTACTGGCAAAAACACGTATCTGCACCATTTTGCCTTGTTTGCTAAAATTGAAAAGTCAACATTTAGCAGTGTGAGCGAACTTTGGCATGTATTTTCATTGCATAGTTGGAAAGGATACGGTCTAAAACCAATACTAAAAACTTTTCACTTTAATCTTGTGTCTAGTGTGGCGCAATGGGTGGGAAACGTGCCGTAAATCTTGATAAACTTTGAAGACGATCTTCTCGGAATAAAAACAAGTGTATATACGCCTTTTTACATTTGCACGGCCGAAATTTACTACTTTTTAAGAAAGTGTGAGACTAGATGGAGCACTAAAAAAGGCATACTCTCCTAGTAATTACTTAACTCAGCTGATATCATGCCTGTTTACGACAAGAAAACATTAATGTGTGTCTAGTGTTTTCAGTTTCTCCACCCACTTTTCCCTATTTAGTAGATTGACTGATTCAGTAAATTGATTTAGTAGAACTCTATCGTGTCTCAGAGTTTTCAGGAAAGCTGCTCGGCTAGAACGTTCGTTTGATACTTTTGAACATGTGGCCAGACAGATTGCCAAAGAATTCGGGAGTAAAATTTTATTTTGCTAGACCAAGTGGTGAAAGTTACACAAACGTACAAACTATACAGATAAAGTTTCACAACTGATTAATCAGTTTTACGAAAAAAAAACGGAAAGAAAGGTTTTAAATAAAAATAGTTTTATTGTAACGTCATTTATAGTTGAAAGCTACGATTATGACGTCCTCTCTTCAGTCATATTGTGGTTCGTAAGACCCAATGAATAGACAGTTACCGTAGTGCAGTGGTAATGTTGCTCTCTTTTAGTAATGGGGGATTTGAGTTCAGTCCACTCTACGGTAACGATTCATTATCGTATATGACAATCGTGACAAAAGGAACCACATTCAACAGGTCAACATTTCCTCTGCTGAGAGCGGTTTTGCCAAAAATAACATTTTTTGTCGAAACTGAGTTACAAACGCTATGTTCGGTAAAAAAAAAACAAAAAAACTTTCGAATGGTCTAATTGACATTGCTGTAATACATCAGCGCTGTAGCTACAGCCCATTATGAGGAACAAATGTCAAAATTTTCATACTCGTTTTTCTCAAATTTTGGAAAAACAGATTCGACAAAACCGCTCTCAGCATATGACTTGTATTTTCAAGAGTTACGTGTCTTTTTTTCTATTTGTTTTTCAAGTCTTACTTCAGTAGAAACGTATTTAATTTTTTCTTATTTCAACCATTTTTTTTTTTCTTCTTTTTACTGTTCTTTACAAATCAGTGTTTTGCACAGTGTACTTATCAGCTATTTCGTTAGTGGTTTTTAATAAAATTTATGGCTTCTCAGAAGAAACAGATTACACAGAATTCGTATGAGAAATGATACGATATAAATTAAGCAGTTTACAAATTACCGTCACAAAAATAACAGATTGTTTACAAAAACTGATTTCTTCAGGAGCAACACAAAAGTCAAGTGATCTACTTCATATTCGACAACCCTACTTCCTCTTCCACTTTTAAATTCCTATTGTCTTGTATCACATAAAAACTGAAGGATATAATTGTTTCCATTAAGAAGCTTTCATTAAAAAAAAAAAAAAATCATAACCGGTGTATTAATAAATATATATTATAATAAATATATAATATATATTAGGATAATAAATATATAATATATATTACGATAATAAATAATATTATATGTATAAAATGAATAATAACCGATGGAAAATTGCAAGTGGTCTTGGTTATAGCAAAGAGATTGGACATAGATCGTTCAAAACATCTTGTATAACTACAAAGATTAAGTTTATAAAATTTTAAAGGGACATTAACTTATACAATCACCTTTCAATTTCTAAAAAGAAAAACAATCAACTAACTTACCTTAGTCATCATACAAGCAACAAGTGATGTTTTGGGGGGGACAAACAATTCTTTATAGGTTGAGAAGTCATCTGTGTTACTTGGAAGGCGAGGCTGAGGTGGGCGCAGTGGTTTAGGCTTAGGCGAAGGAGGTGATTCTCCAATACTATCAGCCAGTAAGCGTCTATTCAAACGCCGTCTGTGGTCATTTAAAGGAGATCCTTGATTTGTTTCCGGGCTTGAAGACTGAAAAAAATTGTTTATATCAGACAAAGAAAACAGGGGTTCTCCAATACTATCACCCCGTAAATGTAGATTCAAATGCTGCTGGCTATATCGTCCTTTACTTATTTCTCGAAAAAAAATTTAAGACGCCTTAATAATAACAACAATGGTCCTGTGTTGGGTCCCCTTTTAACAACAATTTAAATATTTATGACGGAAATAGCTTAGAAAAAAACAAACAAACAACGGTGATTGAATGAAGGGATGAAACCATTTAACCTATATTCCATGATTTTGAAAGATTACCCTAGTAAGTTATTTGTTACATAGAATGTGAATTGTGTTCTTATCCAAGTCATGATGACTAAAATCAAAAGTGTGCTTATCGGATTTAGCTTTCGTCACGATACCCTTTATTCAATAAAAAAAAAAAAAAAGAAAAAAAAAAAGACAATTCTGCATATTGGTTAATTTAGCAATGCTTAATTAATTTGCTTTTATTCCTTTTTTCTAATACAATTATTCGTAAACTATCAAAATATATAAAAGGAGTAATCCTTAGTTCTGACGCATATCGCCAGGATACAAAGAAGGCCAAAAAATCCTGCTCATATTGCAGCATCGTGCCATGTTGTGCTTGCTGTCTCACTCTCAATATTAAAGAACTCTAGCCCTGTGAAGTGTATTCCTGCGTGTTGGTAAACGTCGGTCTTTTTATTATTTCAGAAGCAGAAATGCCTCAGAAGTACCAGCAGTACCTAAATGCAGCAGAAGTACCTAAAAAAACAAACTTAAAACCTACAAGAAACTATTACAAACATGATTTTAGGCGCATGGTTTGGCGATCAAGGAAAAAAGCCCCCCCCCCCATGCTGCTTGACATATATTGCAATCCTGACAGACTGTTTGAGATCACGGCATATCCTTTGGTGTCCTCATGATTTGGAGGGGACTAAAGGATCCCAAAACAGACTCTTGCTTATGTGTGACGAAATAGCTGGAATCAACTCTAAAACAAGAGAAACTGTGCAATATCCTAAATAACTATTTGCTTTAATGCTTATAAGCCACATGGTAAAATTGCCCGCACCAGTGCCTCCTGAAATGTGACAGTGAGTGGGAATGAATATGGGACCGAACACCTAGGTGTCGACCCATAGTTTAGCCCCCTCCTCTCCTGTGAATGAAATTAGCAACATTTTTTTTATCAGGGGGATCTTAATGATCTAGACATCTGATATCTATCAAGATAACGATCTTCATAGCTTGAGTCATGATATCTTAACGATCTCATTCATGATTTAAATTCGTCAAAGGATCAAGGTGTGCTTTTAGCTTCACGGGAAAAAGGAAGCAATCTACTCCTTTCTGATATGAACATGAGCTTTTATCTTGACCGCAATGGTTCTTTTTCTGAACATTTTTCAATGAAGATGACGTAGTTTTGATGAACGTACCATCAAACACGTTATGGGGATTCTTTGCAATGATTTCAGTGTAAGTGATTGGTCTTTGTTCATAGATTCTATTATACTTAGTATCCAAGCAGTACTTCCCCACACCGGGACAGATTTCTTTCTCTTCCGATAGCTCATGCAGCTTAAAATGATGAAGACATATGACAAATTTATCCGTTGATAACATACATAAAAATACTTCTCTGCGAAAGAAGGCCTGCTTGGATAGAACCGCTGTCTGGAGAGAACAACGTGGCGAAGACTCTTTTTGTTGACCAGATAAACATCTACCTCCACTAGCTCCATACTACCTCCACATCATGTATTTACCTCCACTTTATACTTTATCGGGTCTCATGAAGGACAAACGCCGTGGAATGTTACATTATTACAGATTCAGGTATTTGCGAAATAAGGTCGCAAAGATGAATGGAGCAAAAGTTAAGTGAGCAATATATGAAGGACCGTATATAAGGGAACTAATGGATGATGAACATTCGCACAATTTATTCAGCGATATTGAATTTTTGTACTTAATCATGAGCAAATATTTACAATCCGTTATACAACAAAATATATACTTAGTAGGAAAGTGGAACACGCTACAAAATATGATGAAGTTTTCCGACTGTTACTACTAGTATTTTGCATAAGAAGTCTTTTAAGACACACGGGACAAATCAAAAGAAACAAAATTTCACGATATTCAATTCTCCTGATCTATTCTTTTATTTGTTTATTGATTAAATTCTACATTCTTATTTCTGAAAGAACTCCAATTATTTCTGAGGAACGAAAAAAGGAAATACAATGCGTCGTAGAACAATGGAAACAACTCACTGTCTTTCGACCCAAAGAGGATAAGAGAAAACAGACTGAAAAATCAGATCAAGCATAGCCAGTTCTAGGGTGGGAACTATAAGTATAACCTTAGCAAAAATATCACAAAACGGATTATGAACTACCGTGATCGATTTCAAGGACGAACTAAAAAAAAAACTTAGTAAAAATACAACAAAAAACTTTTTGAATTATTGCAATCGAAATGGAGAGCCTATTAACATACCTATACAATGAACATTTTTCCTGTAGAAACCAGAAAGAACTTTTTTTTTTCTTATCTCAATTGTTTTATTGGTCAATGAATTCTTACAAAAAAATTACCAAAAAGCAAAACGTCCGAATGCATGAAAGCCCCTGTGAATATTTATAAAGAATTTTGCCCGAATTAATGTCGGGTAGGAACCTCCCCTTCTCTTTTCCCCAAATAAATTCTTTCTTAACGTAGGACAGTTGCGTGACTGCCAGTTAGGAATCGTTGCATAGCAATGTTGGAATTCTGTAGGTCCTGAGGTTTTTCGTGGCTATTTTAGAAACAATAGGTCAATACATGGTTATGAGACTCGTCATGCTGGTAATTTTGTTGTGCCACATAGAAGTGGAACCAGGGCTGGTTTCCCTACTAGATTTTCAGGGTCCTTTGTATGAAACTCCATTCCAGGGAGCATTCGGGTGGCTGAGCACCTCGGGTTATTTAAAAGTAATTTGAAAAAATATTCATTAGAAAAAGGTTGGTAGTTTTTATTTATTAATTATTATTATTATTGTTCCTATTATTATTATTATTATGGTAGAATGGTTGATGAGATATTGGTGATAGTTTTTATTTTGCTTATGTAATTTATTTTTATTTAATTTAATTTTTTGTTAGTTTGATTAATTATTTGTTTTTAAAAATGTGAGTAGCTGCCACGTCACAAGTGCTTTTTAGTATCTTTTTTAGGGTGGTTATTAGTAATTTAGTTGTTATGTTTTTCTTTGTAATTAAAAAAAATTGAATTGGATTGAATTGACTTACACACCTGTTGATAGAATTATATGTTTCCAACTCCAAAACTGTGAAGGTAGTTTCAAAGATCACACTACCTTTCCATGACGCACAAATAATAGTTCAAATAGGGATATATCCTTTTATCCCTATTTATGGTATCAGAAACCTTAAACTAAGTAATTACAGCCTTAGTTACATTATAATAATATTAATAAAGATAAAAAAAAAGTAAAAAACTTACCAAGTTATTCCCTGCTGCAGAAGCCGCTACTCTAACAACCTTCTTCGTTCCACCACCAAAAACATGACCAAACGTTTCTTGAGTAGGATTCAAAGCGACAAGACGGAAAAGCATATGATTATCACAGGCCACAAGAGCATAGGACAAAAGACTAACAAACACTCCCACAAAGCATTCACATAACAGCGTCAATACATATTCCGAATTTTGCTCTTCAACTTTATTTAAGATTGCACGCAGGAATTCGACACCTGAAACAATTCAAATTATTTTGTTTGAAACTCACAGCTATAAAAAGCAAGTAAATTTAATGAAACAATTAAGCAAAAGCACTGACATACTCAAAAGTCTGATGCAGAGGAAGGAGGGTGGCAGCGGTAGCTAAACTGGGCGAAAAAATTGAAGAAAAAGAAATTACGGAAACATAATATTTCCAATTTCTTCGAACGTGATTTTAAGGTCGAAAGTTCTTTTATTTCAAATCCAGGATAGGCAAAGCAGATCTTATCCCTGGCAATGGTGTAGATAGAAACCCTGTTCCTGTGGGAAAGTGTATTTTTACAGAATCTGTCAGCAGTTAGGAGAAAGGCTACACGAACGTAAACGCTCAACAGACAAACCTCCAAAGTCTAAAAGCAAAACTCAGCTGTGATTTTAGTACCAATTTGATTTTAATTCAGCTATGGCCACCTGCGCTTTTCAAACCCGAATAATTTAGTTCTTTTCGATGAGACAAACATACTTTTCCCAATAAATATTTACCACAATCTTTTCAGGAAGACACTGAAATAACAATAGGACTTTGCTTTAAACGGAGACGCTAGGGACAGTTTTTAACTTCATTTATAAAGCAATAATGTAATAAGAAGAGACTAAATACATATTCTTTTTCCTAATAAAAAAGGATCGATTAGTCGTGTTAGTGCTAAACGAACCAACAGACAGGCACACCTGTAGCCATGAAAAGAATCCATCCCAAATCTAATTTTTGAATATATAATTTTTGAATTATAATATATATATATATATATATATATATATATATATATATATATATATATATATATATATATATATATATATATATATATATATATATATATATATATATATATATATATATATATATATATATATGTATAATCGATGTTCACTGGCTAAAAATTACCTTCGCTATAGTTTTTTTTTTTTATTCTCAAATTTTTCGTTCGTTCTTCTTTTCTTTCTACGTTTCAGAATCTAGTAAACAGCGACCTAGCTCCATAGAAATTAAAAATTAAAAAATACATTTTGGAAGAAATTGTCTAATGTCAAAGAATCGTGATTTGAAGTTAATTTAATAATGGTAACCTATTTCTAGGTTACATGTAACAGTAAAAGTAATTAGGAAACTAAAATATCGTCACCCAAGCAAGCTAGTGATTACAGAGAACACAGATAAAAATAAGTGATACGAACGCATATGACCTATATGTCGAACGCGTCAAACCCCACACAACAATAACAAATTGTCATGAATTTGAAGAAGAGCATAAAAGCCTTCGATATATTGTTGCGGGTCGAAAAAAAAAATGCAGCATTAAAATCAAACTGTTCAAAACCATTAGCCCACGGTTTCACCGCCTCCCTCCATCTAGAAAACCCAAGAAAATTATAGTTTAGCATAGGTAGCATTTATGTGGTAAAACTAAAGTCAGTTCTTGGGTAACCGGGTCGGATCTAGTTTTATTACCTAAAGTTGTGGCAGTACCTTGGTAATTTCGGTGCCCGAGTTATTTAAGGGTATCTAAAATCGAGGATACCGATTGATCATTTTGGCCCTCAGGAAAATCAATAAAGTAGATTGGATAGCATGATAGTACATTCATATAGAAAGGGTACCGGTGGAATGACTACTTGCTACAAGACCGTACCTAGGATTTTTTTTTCAGAGGGGGATTTACTAAAAAATTTGTTGGGGGAGGGGGGGGTACACAAAAAAACCCTCAAAAAACGCACACAAAATTTTTTTACGTCCATTTTTGTTACGTTTTTACAAGTCAGACAAACATTTCGAGGGGGGGGGGATTCAAACCCCCGAACCCCCCCCCTGGATACAGCCTTGATTTGCTAAAACTGTTATACTAGGGAAGTAAAGTCATTTGCATAAATAGAAGAAAACTGGTATCGAAATTTCTTTGGGTACTACCTCCACACTTTCTTCCAAGATTCCCCTTTTCCCAAAAATTTAAAGTCATACGAATAAAAATACACTCTTTTTTTTATAAAATGTCCTTGGAAAAGTTTCCAAGGACATAAACTCCCTTGGAGACAAGTTTAAACAAACCTGTTAAGAGTTGAAAAAATGATTTGATTGAAACGTTTTCCAAGGAGCAAACAGTCCTCCTTAACCCCTAATATCCAGGGAAATAATATTATGCCCTGTTTTATCTATTGGGTTACGTAATTTAAGGTACTGGAAATAGCAAGCTATTATCCCAGCTTTGGATACCTTTTGGTCGCAATATTAGCAAACAGGAACTCAAAGAGCACCGATCCAGGTATTGATGACCCAACTTTAGTGAGAAACACTGATATGTCCACATTAACCTAACTGAACTGAATGTGTTTATTCCCTAGTCCTCTAAAATAGGCTAATTTTAGCAGAGGACTGAATATAAATGCGTTATGAACTAGAAAAGAAAACTATAATTAGATCCACTAACTTGGTCACTTATACTTAGCCAAAAACTAAATTTATGCTTTGTAAACAATTAAAGGAAAAACTAATTCACAAAAACGATTTAAATTTTAGAGTGTTTTGAGATTTTTGAAGTTTTTTTGGTAGAGAGAGGGCGGGAGGTAGTTTACAATAATTTAATAATAAAAAGTGCTTATTCCCTAGTCCTCTTGCATAAGCTAATTTCAGCGGAAGACTGAATATAAATGGGTTATGAATCAGAGGAGAAAATAAGAATTAGATCAACTAACTTAGTCACTTATAATTAGCCAAAAACTAAATTTATACTTTGTAAACAAATAAAGGAAAAACTAATAAACACACTCGCGGTATTTTTTAGATTGTTGTTTGTTGTTTGAAGTTTTTTTTTTGGTAAATAGTGGTCTAGAGGTATAGTACAAGTAAATTTTAATCAAAAGTTATTATTAACTAGTCCTCTTGCATAAGCTAATTTCAGCGGAAGACAGAATATAAATGGGTTATGAATCAGAGGAGAAAATAAGAATTAGATACACTAACTGAGGCAATTATTACTAGCTAAAAATTATATTTATTCTTCGTAATAACTTATATGAAAAACTAATTCATCAAAATGAGTTAATTTTTAGTTTTGTTATATTTTTTAAGTTTTTCTTGGTAGAGAGAGGGAGGAATTTATTTTATAATAATTCAATAATCAAAAGTGCTTATTCCCTAGTCCTCTTGCATCAGCTAATTACAGCGGAATACTGAATATAAATTTGTTATGAATCAGAGGAGAAAATCAGATTTAGATCAAATAACTTAGGCAAATATTATTAGCTAAAATCTAAATTTATACTTTGTAAACCAATGAAGAAAAAACTAATTCATAAAAACAATTTAAATTTTAGAGTGTTTATAGTTTTTAAGTTTTTCTTTTTTTGAGAGAGGGCGGAATTTAGTTTATAATATTTTAATAATCAAGTTATCAGTCCCTCGTCATCTTGCTTAACCAAATTTAAGCAGAAGACAGAATATAACTTGGTTATGAATCAGATTAGAAAATAAGAATTAGATCAACTAACTTAGTCACGTATAACTAGCCAAAAACTATATTTATAATTCTTAATAAAATAAAGGAAAAAATAATTAATCAAATCGATTTAAAATTTAGAGTGTTGTGAGATTTTTGAATTTTTTCTTTTTTAGAGAGAGGGCGTGAGGTAGTTTATAATAATTTAATAATCAAGTGCTTATTCCCTCTTCCTCTTGCATAAGCTAATTTCAGCGGAAGAAATAATATAAATGGTTTATGAATCAGAGGAGAAAATAAGAATTAGATAAACTAACTTAGTCAAGTAGTACAATACAAAAACTAAATTTATGATACGTAATCAAATAATGAAAATACTAATTCATCAAAACGATTTAAATTTTAGTGTTTTGATATGTTTGAAGTTTTTCTTTTGTAGAGAGAGGGCGTGAGGTAGTTTATAATAATTTAATAATCAAGTGCTCAGTCCCTCGTACTATTGCTTAATCAAATTTCAGCTAAATACATAATATAAATGTGTTATTAATCAGATGATAAAAAAAGAAGTATATAAAATAACAGATTCAAGTAATACTAGACAAAATAAAAATTTTTTCAATTTAATAAAATGAATGAAAAAATAATAAGTAAAAACTATTTGTTTTTTATTCTGTTTTGTTTTTTGTAGTTTTTTTTTTGGTAGTTTGTGTGCTTATTTTATTGTTTAAAAAATCAATCAACAAGTTCTCAGTACATCTTCCTCTTTATTAAGCTAATTAAAGATGAAGAAAGAATATAAATTGGTTATTAATAAGTGGAGAAAATAAAAATTAGATCAACTAAATGATGAACTTATTACTATCTAAAAACTATAATTGTAATTCTTAATAACTCGATGGAAAAAATAATTCATCAACTCAATATGTATTTTAGTGTTTTGATATTTTTGTTGTTTTTCTTTTGTTGAGAGCGGGCGGAATGTATTTTACAAGTATTTAATAATCAAGTTCTCGGTCCCTCTTCCTGTTGCTAAAGCTAATTTCAGCTGAAGACTGTATATACCTTGGTTCTGAATCTGTGGTGAAAATAAGAATTAGATCAACTAACTTAGTAAATTATTACAATACAAAAAATAATTGTTGGCTTCGTAATAAAACGTTGGAACATATAAAAAGTCCAAACTAGTTATATTTTAGATGGGTTTTTGATTTTTAAAGTTTTTTTTTTTGGTAGAGTGTGGGGGTGTTTTATTGTACATGTTATTAAAAATCAAGTTAATCAAACATCTAACTGTTGCATCATCAAATTTCAGATGAATACAGAATATAAATTTGTTATGAATCAGAGGATACAATAAGAATTATATAAAATAACTTTTGCAAATATTACTAGCCAAAAACAAAATTAATGCTTCTTAATAAAACGAATGAAAAAAAAATAAGTAAAAAAGTTTTTATTTTTAGTGTATTTTGATTTTTGTAGTTTTTTTTTTGGTAGTGTGTACTGGTGATGGAGATTCTATAAATTTAAAATTCAAGTTAGTTGTCCATCTTAATGTTGAAAAAGAAAAATTAATCTGAAGACATAAAATCAATTGGTTATGAATCAGATGAGAAAATAAAAATTATATCAAATAAATGATTAAATTATAATTAGCCAAAAACTAAATTTATTCTTTGTAAACAAACGAAGGAAAAAATAATAAACAAAAACGATTTAAAATTTATATTGTTTTTTGTTTTTTGTAGTTTTTTTTTTGGTAGAGTGTAGGCGGGAGGTAGTTTATATACGAAATTTTATACTTCGATAGATTATATACGATATTAATTTCTACGAAATTAAAAGAAGGAAAAACAAACTAACCTGGCCATTTGGAAGGATAGGAGGTAGGATTCAAATTTTCATCGCAGCTGCCCCTACGCTTCTTTGCACTTAGGCCAATCAGATGGAAGTCTTTATACGCTGACGCAAGCGTTTTAATTGCCTCAAAATTCCTGCAAAATAAAAATGAATCAAAATCTTAAAAATTTACTAATATTAAAAAAACGTAAATGAATTTAACAAATAAAAGACGCAAAACAAGGACACACTCGACATTTACAAGTTACATATGTGCGAGCTAAACTGGAAGCTATTATAGTTCACTCTGATGCCGGAAAGGTGACATCCAATAGTATTTCCTTCAAGTTTTTTCAAAAAGAAAATGTTGAAAACCCAGTTTTGATAAACCTTAACAGCTTTTTCAAATTTAAAAGTCCATAATATACCCATAAATTGCTTAAATATTAACAAATTTGGCATCAAGTGAATTCCCGATTTTTTACACAATTCGAATTTCGCTCTTCATATGAATTTCTCGTAACCTGATGAAAAAGATGTCTTCAGATGGATGAATATAAAGTTATTTTTGTCCCAGACCAGAGATGAAAATTTTATTTTTTCCAGGCCACCAATTTTTTTTTTCAGTACTAAATAGTAAAAAATTCCAGTTTGAGACGTAATAACTGCTTTCCTATATTAAAACATCCATAACACAACCATATATTGCTGCAAAATAAACAGATTTGATATAATTTAAATTCCAAGTTTTTATATCAGTTGAATTTCGCTTAGGTAGCAAGATTTCTCGACACCCGATAAGAAACGAGTCTTCATGGGGATGAATGTTTAGCTATTTTTGTTCCGGACCAAAATTAAAAATTCGTTTTTCAGACCGTAAATTTTGCCTAAACTGCATTCCTGTTAAAAGGACGCACTAATGCAATACCAATTTTATATAAAATTGGTAATCTTTTCCCGGAAAATACACATTTTACTAGAAATTTACTTAGCACAAATGTGCAGCTGACATGACAGCTATTATACTACAATTCAGTACCTAAAACATAAAATTTCACTGAGTTTTATAAAGTACCCCCCCCCCCCCCCCAAAGAAAAAAATTGCAGGGAACTACTGAGAACGACGAAGCTTTACGTAATTTTTAGTTTGGTCTAATTTGTTACTTCGGCTGTCGTGAAAATTGACAATACAGTAAAACACAAAATCTATGCATATTTTGAGAAAACAAACATAAAGGTACAGATTATTTGAAAAATGCAAATTGTTCTAAAGCACGACTATACTCTGTCCGAAATTCAACAGAGGAGTTTCTCACATGAAACAAGATTACGGAAACTCGATTTGTTACTAATACTGTAATTTTATGAGACGAAAAGGAAGTAGTCATTTTTTGGACAACAAGTGGATAGCGAATTACAATGAATATGGATTGGAACCTCAAAAATTAAGGAAAAAAGCATGCGAGGAAATTAAAGTCCAAGGCACACTGTAAATTTACGAGCAGCAGAACCGCCAAATATTATACTAGCCTCTAATTACACAACCCCCAACAAGCTAAACTTCTTGGGCCAAACAAACGTTAGCAGAGCTTTTAAAAACAAAAAAAGGACATGTCGTTTTGGGAGGGGGTCGTTTTCGATAAACGTGCAAAAAACAAAACGGCAAATGATGCAAATACAAGCATTTTATTGTTCGTTCCGTGCCAGGCACGTATTCAAGAATTTTCCAAAGGGGATGAGAAATCTTTTGCCTATAATTATAGTACCCCTGACAAGCTAAACTTTCTAGACCAAACTACCGTCAGCAGTGCTAGCAACATCACACTAGCATTACAAAAAGAAAAATTAAAAAGGTAATGGTGTTGACGAGCTAGTGTCAACACCATTTTGTTTCCCAACAGGTTCCCACTAAGACTATGTTTTGTATTTTGAAACTACTGTTTCAAACTTACATCTTTCCTATTGTTAAAAACTACGCCTCAAATCTTAACTCTGATTGCTCAATCACAAATTCTATGCTCAAAATTGAACAATGTTTGACTTAAGAAATTATAAACGGGATACACAACTAGCACTGTAGTCGCGTGTTATTTTGACTTTATGGACAAATGTGAATACAATGCGGCACAGGCACACAAAAGAAAATCCACGGGCAGGATTGATCCACACATAGGTAGAATCACACATTAAAACATACAAAATTCACCATAGCCTAGTCAAACATTAACAAATTTGCTATGGGTTCAATTTAAAGTCTATTCTTCAAACAATGTCGTTTTTCAAATTCTATAATGGATAGATAATGTCTCAAAAACTAGAGGCTTGTATTGCAAATTAGGCTTTAAGCTATAAGGATGCAGATCAGCCAGACACAATTTTTCGTGGAAAAGTTATTGCTGACTTCAAAACGATCTAAAATGGCTAGAACTACAATATCAATACACGAGTGAGTGTGATACATTTTTTGTAAAATATTCATTGCACAAAAAATGTCCCATATATACGCCATCCAGTTGAGGTGGCAACATTGGCATACCATATAAAACAATTATATATTTTTATTAAAACAAATAAAAAGAAAAGTTTAAAAGTCAACAGGATACAGATTATGGTCATTACTTCTTAGTTAAACTAGGTAGCCCAAGAAACTCAAGATGTTTCACTGGAACCAACAGAAAAGATCGTTTATGGAGGAATTTAGCCAAAGAGATAAAACAGCTTTTACTGATACAAATTAAATAATATTCACTTCTAATCTACTTAAAACCAACTTTTAAAAAACTTTTTTTGTAATGCCTCATTTACAAAGGTACTACATTAGCGCCTTTGACTTTTACTGATACCCACCCACTCGTTTCGCAAGTAAAACTAATCAAAATGCAAAATTAATAATATTAAGTAATAATACTTACCAGCCACCAGTGTTTTCTGCGTCCAGCCCCTCGATACCACAAAGACCTTGATAAACACAAGCAGACAGGGCAATAGCTAAATCACGAAGAAGAAACATTTGGCGCAAAGGTGTCGACCGACCTGGGTGAGGAGGTGTTCTTAATCCGACAAGACTCTGAAGCATGTCCGATACCATCAACTAAAATAAGAACTTTAATTGAGTCCATCCTACCAAAGTGCCAAATTTTGGCATTGTTAACTACTCTTTTAATATGAACGGTTAGAAGAGTTACTTACCTAGACATAGGTCCTCTTACATCCGGAAGTGCATAAGGCAGCGCTGGCTCACCACAACTTCAATCAATCCTGAGCCAAGAACCTCAATGAGACTCAATAACCTCAGTAAATGAGCCAAAGAGGCTCAATAATGAAGTTTGATGACTTACATTCTTTTTTCCTGAGGAAAGAACAAGTGTATTACGTTGTCTTCATCCTCTTGGTAGGGGCCTGAAGAGGGCCAGCAGACAACATCATGTGGAAACTTCCGCCCTCCATGCAAGTCATAGGGCCCAATACCTCCGTCTTCACATTCGGATACCATTGTTTACTCGTGGCTGTTTCGTGACGCCCCTTATGGCATTTTTTTCGTGACGCCCCTTATGGCATGGCATTTGATATTTAATCAGCCCATTGTATCACAGACACTTTTCTTGAGCAATTTTTCTCGAAGCTATGAATTCTATTCCCCACCTTTTTTATAGACTCCAAAACTCTCAAACATACACAAGGACAGGGGGTATATTACTTCCAAATTACGGTATTTTTGATTTCTGAGAGTGATTCTTCGATCTCCGAATGTTATAGAATTGGGAGAAAGCTATGCATAGTATCACTTCTCCGTCACGGCTTCCATTGGTAAACTGTACTACCAAGTTACTGAAGTTCTTTAGCATCTTCAACATCAGTGCCTTTATACTGGATGCCTGCTTGCCAAAGTAGCACTAACTGTATTAACTCCCTTTGACGTACATTTCGCTTTATCAGCATTTATTTGAAGGCCAGTAGATATAAATATTACTACTAGCGCATTTAGGTTATGTTTTACAGCCCCTTAAAATTAAGCAGCAAGGGGAATATCGTCAACAAAATCACAGTCATGTAGTTGGCTACAAGGAGTAAAGTGTTCGAAACAATCAACTTATAACTATTCATGTAATAGTAGTATGACGATTAGTCAATGAATAGATTATTTAAACCGTTCAAATGGTTTATAAAAAACATACTAATTTATAAACAAAATATTTTTGACAAATACTGCTACTCATTATCCACTGAAAATGGATAAAATGTGCCATTTTCCTATATTTTTATACATTCATCAAAAGAAAATTATTAAACAACAATTTGACAATAAAGTCTAATAAGTAAATAATTTCTTAGACCACACTGCTTTTCCATTTACAAAAAATTTAACAAGAAAAACGGGTTTCAATTTCTATAAAGCAGTGAATACAACACAATTAATTAAACACACATACTCCGAATATTTCGGCCCCACATCCGGGAGCCTTTCTCAACGGAAAAAAAAAATCTTACATAAACATAAAAAACATACTATACAAAACAAAAGAAAAAATATAAATAAATAGGAAAAGAAAACTCTTTTCCTATTTTACTCTTTTCCTTTATAAGTTTATCTTTTAAAAGATAAACTTATAAGTGTAGAAATATCAGAAGAATCTAGATTGTTCAGTTTTGATATAAAATCCATGTATACGTATAATCCTTTTGATAAATCGTTTAGTATTTTATCCAAAAAACTTGAGGAACGTAAAAAGGAGATATAAGAATTATCTTCGGGAATTGAACCGGAAACTATATTAAATTTAGTCAGAATAACTAGCAGGTATACTAATTACTTCACGTTTAGAGATAATTTTTACCATCAAATTAGGGGATTAGCAATGGGAGGGCCTTTAAGTCCGTTGTTAGCAAATATTTATGTAGAGTATGTAGAAAATTTATCTATAGAAACATATTTTTTAAAACCTAAATTTTGGGGCAGATATATGGATGATATTTTAGTTATTTAGAATTACGGGGAATCAGAAATTGAAGGTTTTTTGGAATATTTAAATAATCTGGGAGGAGAATTAATTTTTACAATTCAAAAGGAAACAAAGAATAAGTTACCGTTTCTAGATATTTTGATCCATAGAAATAATAACGAACTAGCGTTTTCAATTTACCGTAAACCGACTAATAACAACCGTTACTTGTCTTTCACATCAAATCATCCGATCCGGGTACAAAGGGGTGCGGTTATTTCTTTAGTTGATAGGGTCTTAAAATTAGCATCACCAGAATATATAACCAATGAACTAATTTTTACTAAGGATATTCTAATAGGTAATGGCTATCCTGAAAATATGATTTCTCAAGTAATTGAAAAAAGGAAAAAAAAGTCGATGGAACCAAAAATATTGTAAGAAGAAGGGTCAAATCAACAAACAAATAACATAACTTTACCCTTTGCTAGAATTTTGTCAAAAAAATTAAGAATAAAATTAAAAAAACACAATATAACTATGGCACATCGATGAGGACAAAATAAAAACTCGTTGTTAAATAAAAAGAAAGATAAGGGACAGAGAAACTTGCAAAAGGGAGTATACAAAATTCCATGTTCTTGTGGTAAATTTTATGTGGGAAGAACGCAACAGATTTTAGAAAATGGGCTACAGCAACACAAGAATGCAATAGATTACGCTCTAAAACAAAACAACACACCAGAAACGTTTGAGTCAGCTGTTGCAGAATATGTTTATAATTTTCCTCGTCACAGTATTTAATTTTATCAAACAAAAATAGTAGATACGTCTGTAGGAATGTTAACAAGCTCCACGGAAAGTATAGAAATAAAAAAGATACTATATAGGGGTCTTCATATAAATAGAGATGAAGGGAATTTTAGGATCAATTTGATTTGTAATAGTTTAATTAAAAAGCTGGTAAAATTTTCAACCAGTACTATTTTTGATAATAGTTCGGATACGAATGATGACCTTGCGGACAAAGGTCAGACTGGGTTAAATGCTGGGAAAGGTAAACGAACTGCAGCTAAGCTTGCAAGCAAACGAATCTGTTCAATTTATAATTCAAACATTGGGTGAAGAACCTGTGAGATCTATTTAGGGTTTATGGGCCGGGGGTTAGCTGATCTTTTTTGTTTTAGTTTAAGTATAAATATATTCTCATTTTTTGATAGATGTCAATTTATATTCTGTGAGAAGGTGTGTCAATATAAGCATTCGATTGTATACAGCAGTGAATGGAGTTTGTTTATTTAATATGTGAGTTTTCTTTTCCTATTTATTTATATTTTTTCTTTTGTTTTGTATAGTATGTTTTTTATGTTTATGTAAGAATTTTTTTTTCCGCTGAGAAAGGCTCCTGGATGTGGGGCCGAAATATTCGGAGTATTTGTGTTTAATTAATTGTGTTGTATTCACTGCTTTATAGAAATTAAATCCCGTTTTTCTTGTTTAATTTTTTGTAAGTCTAATAAGTTAAAAACAAATTGTTGGGATAAAACCCCAAAGAAAACTAGAAAGTATCGAAAATGCACAGAAAGTATGCGCTTTATGAATGAAAGAAGCTGCACCAAAAGATTAACTTTAAACTTAAAGAAATTATAAGAAACACTGGGAGGATTCTTCCCCCACCCCTCCCTCCATATCTCTTGCTTTTAAAGACTGTCTTGCCATGGCGCCTGGAGTTCCTTAATCCTATGCTTCAGTCTTTGGAGATACATCTTTTTCAACAGGTCTGAATAAGAGGTAAGTACATCCTAGTGACCAAACTACACAAACCTTCACCTTTCCAGAATTATGTCAAACTTCAGCAGTCGTTTTTTCTTTTATTTTTACCATTATTATATATTTTCATCTGTTCATTTCATTTCAATTATTATCTATTTTATTTCATTTTTTATTTTATTTATTAATTTGACAGTGTGCTCTCAGTAAGTTACTTTAAACTTGCAAGGTCGATTAGCCCCCCACGCAAAATGAAACATTTACTCTTTACTATCACTTGATGGTCCAAACTACAAGACCCCTCTCCCAAGAAAACAGTGGCCTAAGATTCTTTTTGGCATTTTGGACCCCCCCTCCTCCAAACCCCGAAGCAACCCTCTGATTCTCTTCCCTCTCCCTTCAAAGGTTCAATAGCCAACCTAAACACTTAAACCTAAACACACTTAAACACAAAAACCTAAACACTGGTGGATCCATTAGTTTCCAGCCCCAGTGACATTTGATTTGCATTAAAACTTGCGTAATTTCCCATTCTTCAATCACTATTCTACCACATAAGCAAAATGTAAGCTACCTGCAGATGCCTTATTGGGTCTGTAGTAAACATCCTGGTGCCCGCAGCTATCGAAGCAATGATGGGGACGTTCACGGGCGCTGGAAGGGGAGAACTCAACTCAGACGTTGGACCTTTCAACATGAGACCAATACGTTCTTGTTGCAGCTCCTGGAGCAGTAAAATGAGCTCCATTCGGACAGAAGCTAGACCTCCTCCTTGAGCCCCATGTAAACTGCAATAGCCCAAAAGCGTCCTCAAAAGTGTCTCGTTCTCTGAAAATAAGAAACATATTTAAAATTTTGATTGAAAAAAGAAAAAAAAAGAAAGTAAAAAGATGGAAAAAGATTAATGATGTTTTTGTATCACAAAACGCCTCTAAAACCGAAGCAGTTTTTTGCCCTTTTTAAGTCAATTTGTAACCTACTGAAGATCTTGTTGTCTTAATCCCGTATTTACTTTCTTTTTTCTTTTTTTCAATTTGGACACAAGCCAACCGAGATAACGACTAAAACGGTACAAAGAGTTGATCAAACAGTTCGTGGTAACGAACTGTAAGTAAGGAGCGACACGGCTCAATAGTAACTGAAACTTTAAAAAACGGAATTTTATATCAATAAATATATCAAAAGAATCGGCTTATTATGCTGATCCTAAACATGTAAGATTCATTAAGCTTATTGTTACCCATAGAAGTTTACGAGCCTGATTAAATTTGCCTCATTTTTTTTAAAAAGGGGGAACACCCCCCCCCCCAAAAAAAAGTCAAAGAATATTAATGAAATCACAACATCAGACTCAGCGTATCAGAGAACCCTACTGTTGAGGTTTCAAGCTCCTATCTGCAAAAGCGTGGAATTTTGTATTTTTTCTCCGAAGAAAGATCACAGAAGCGTGTTTATTTGTTGTTTTTTTTTTGTTATTTTTTTTTATCCCAGGGGTGATCGTATCGAACCGATGGTATTAGAGCATTTGGAGAGGGCTCATTTGAACGGAAATTGAAATCTCTAGTGCCCTCTTTTAAGTGACCAATAAGATTGGAGGGGAAATAGCCCCCCTCCCACTCCCCTTTTTTCCACAAAATCGTCCGATCAAAATTTTGAGATAGTCATTTTGTTCAGTATAATTAAAAAATCCCAAAACTACGCCTTTGGATATAACATAACACCCCTCCACCCCCCAGCCCCTGGGGATAGGTCTTTAAGTTATATAATTTGCCCATTGTTTACATATAGTATTTGTTATTGGGAAGTACACAGACATTTTTCAGGGGGCGGGGGATTTTGTGCTTGTGGTGAGTTTTCATGGGGATTATTTTTCATATGGAGGGAAATATCGGGGGTGAACTTTCCATGGGAAACTTTACACTGGGGGAATTTGACATATTTCCCCTATGAAATCCTTTTTATTTGTCTTACTTTCTCTTTGTCAACTCAACTTTGCATGAGGAGATGATCAGGAGAATTGTCCGAGGGAAATTTAAACCGTATTTGGATTTTTGGGAAATAATTTCCACGGAAGGGGGGATTTCCGGAGTTATCAGAAAAACGATTAGAACTTATAGCCTTTATCAAATGAGAGTATGCTAAGGACGATTTTACAGGCTGAATATTCTGCAAAAAATTTAACGGAGGGAGGGGGGTTTCAGCGAGTAAGGAATCGTCCGGAAGGACGGAGGGAGGGGGGGGGGTTGTATTTTACATGGGAGGATTTTTCGTCCGGAGGAGGGGTTGTATTTTACGTGGGAGGATTTTTCCACGGATGAGTTTCTCGTATGGGGAGGGATTTTTCATCGAGGGTGAGCCAGTTATAGTAGTTATCAGTTATAGTAGTATATGCCCCTGTAGAACCGACTGACGGAGATACTAGTGACTCAGATGAATTTTACTTACAGTTACAGGAGCAAAAAGACAAGGTCCCAGGTAGAAATATGATGTTATTACTGGGAGATTTTAACGCCCAGGTTGGTAGAAACAGGGATAGATAGTATCCTAGCCTAGGTAAATTTGGTGTAGGAAAAGAAAACATTAATGGATACAGACTTTTGCAATTTTGTAGGTATGACAACCTAGTTATAACCAATACGGTGTTTGGTCATAAAATGGCTCATAAGTTAACATGGTATTCACGTGATGGTAAGACAGAAAATCTTATTGGTTATGTTATAGTAAACCGAAGACTGGCAGGATTAATACAAGATACTAGGGTATATAGCAGTGCTGCTATTGATGTTAAAAGTAAAGATCACCATCTAGTAGTGTCAAGGGTTAATTTAAAACTGAAATATCGGAAGGGTAACTACCTCCCGGGAAGTTATGATGTTGGTAGACTCCAGGATGAGAATTTGAGAGAAACTTTCCAGGAACAGTTGAATGGAACAGTTAAACTTAAGAGTTTAAAATTTGATAATGTAGAAGATGGTTGGAATAATTTTAGAAAAATAATTTGTGAAGTTATTGAAGGCATCTTAGGCAGGGAATTTAGAACTACAGCTAAAAATATTATCGAAAGAGCTTTATGTCTAACAAAAAGGACAAACGACTTCTAAATGAATTATCTGAGTAATAGATCATATTAAAACAAAAGAAATGTAAAGAAAGTGGAGAAAGTATTAAAATATGAACTAAGGAGGTGTGAAGTGGAGGCCATGGATAAAATTCCCAAGGATCTGGAAGATGCGGCTAGACGGCATAACAGTAAAATATTGTACTGGCATGATAATAAATTGAGAGAGAGTAGTCAATCAGAACTTGTCCCAGTTAAAGATAGGAGTGGTGTCGCAATTAGCGATAAGGAAAAAACTAAAGAAGATGGGCCGAACATTTTGAGAACTTGCTTAACCGAGCTAGAGATGCAGGAAAAAATATAGAGGAAAATGAAAAAGTTTGTGATACCTTGGATGTGAAGGAAGATTTGTTTTGTGAGTAGGAATTAGCAACAGTACTAAGAGGATTAAAGAATAATAAGGCTCCAGGTGCTGATAGGTTGGCAAATGAGTTTCTTAAATATGGTGGCTCTGAGGTTAGAAATAAGTTATTGAGGATTATGAATATGATTTTTGAAAAAGGGGAAGTACCTAACGATTTTAGGAAAACGTGAATTGAGCTACTATATAATAAATGTGATAAATGTGAGTGTGGTAATTATCTATGTATTAGTCTGGTCTCTGTAGGTAGCAAATTACTTATTAATATGATACTTTTTAGACTGAGAGATGCCGTAGACAAAATTTTAAGAGGAGGGCAGTGCAGTTTTAGAAAAGGTAGAGGATGCGTCGACCAAATTTTCACTCTTAGGCTAATAATTGAGAAGTGCTTGAGTTTTCAAACACCTTTGGTCCTCAGTTTTATAGATTACGAGCAAGCGATCGATTTTGTTTACGAAAGAGCCTTGGTAAAGGTTTTATCGTTGCACGTTACACCATATAAGTACATTAGGGTTATTAGTGCTATGTACAAGAATAACACCGCAGTAGTTAATGTAAGGAATGAGGTATAGCAGCTGGTTCTGTATTCAATCAGGAGTTAAGCAGGGCTGTTTTCTATCCCCCTTTATATGGATTATTTTGATGGACTTTGTTTTAAGGAGCACAGGAAAGGCAATGGGAGACCACGGAATCAAATGGGGAGGAAAAAGTCTCCTGGACTTGGATTATGCTGATGATTTAAGCATCCTAGATGAAAGTGTGAGCAAAATGAATGAAGTTTTAGAGGTTGTGGGAGTTCAGGGTGCTAGAATTGGTATTGAAAATTAATGTTAGGAAGACTAAGTCACTAAGGCTAGGAATAAGTGAAGATGAAAAGGTGACGTTGGGTAACGAAAAGATTGATCAGGTGGGCAGCTTCACTTACCTTGGTAGTATTATTAGTAAAGACGGTGGAAGCAGTGAAGATATTAAAAGTAGAATAGCCAAGGCTCAGAGTGTCTTTTCTCAGTTAAAAAAAAGTCTGGAAGAATAGGAAGATAAGTCTGCTAACCAAGATTAGAATATTAGAAGCTAAAGTGATGACAGTGGTCAAATATGGCTCTGAAGCATGACGCTCCGAAAAGCGGATGAAGATTTGCTAGATGTTTTCCAGAGAAATTGCTAAAGGATTGTTCTGGGTACCCGGCTGACTGACCGTATTTCAAACAATAGGCTATACGAAAAGTGTGGTTCAATACCGCTCTCTAGGGCTATAATGAAAGAAAGGTTGAGGTGGTTAGGCACGTTGTGCGGATGAAGGATGACAGATTGCCGAAGATTGTTCTTTTCGGCCAACCATCTAGGGCTAAACGGAAACCAAGTCGTCCCCGTCTGGAGTGGGAGACCGTCATAAAGAAAGATTTAAAGGAAATAGGAACTTCGTGGCCGGGTGTAAAAAGGTAGGTTTTGAATAGATTGGTGTGGAGAAGGAGCGTGCGTAGCTGTGTTGGCCTCAGGCGGCTTGGTGCTGCGGTGAGTTGTTAGTAGTAGTAGTAGTGAGCCAGATTTACCGGCATTATTTGAAAAAGGACCAGAAAATTAAATAAAAATTACAATTTTTTTCATCTGAAAGTAAGAAGTAACATTAAACTCAAAACGATAGAAATTATTCCGTATATGTAGGGGTTGCCCCTCTTCTCAATACCTTGCTCTTTACGCTAAAGTTTGACTATTTGACCAATTTTTGAAGAATGACTCCTGAAAAACAAGGGCCGTTTGATTAGAATAGGAAGGTTTTTTAAAAGTCCTACAAACTTTAGCGTGAAGATCAAGGTATTGAGGAGGTGGGGAGGCTGAGAAACCCTTCATATACGGAATAGTTTCTGTTCGTTTTGAGTTTTAATGTTGTTCCTAACTTTCAGATGAAAAATTTGCTTTCTTTTATTTAATAGCGAAAAAAGCCAATAGATTTCATATGAGCCCTCAAACTAACTAACGATCATGTCAATAATACTGACTCAAGACAAGACCAGCTCCAAATGCAGATTGGTTGGGATTGGTCCATACATTTCGCCACTATAACCAGCCATTAAAATTTTTACAAGCACGTTTTCAATTAGGGATATTTTTCAACAATTTCCCGGAAGAGCCAAATTTCGGGAACCCGGGGTTATTTTCAGAAGATCCCAGAAAAGCATATTGTTTCCAAAATAAGGAATTTGGACTAAATTTTATATTCCAAATTTAACCTTAATTTTCTTTAATGTCTAGAGTCATTTTTATAGAGTTTGATAGATACACATTAATATTCTTCTGATATAAGGTAACAAAAACAAGATTAAGCCCATATTAAATGGAGCGGAAATACGTCTTTGAGCGTAAAGATAATTTTAAAGGTCCGGAAATGAATAGTTTTTAAGTAAAAGTGCTACAATGTCTAGAGTAGCAAAGGGAACAAGATGTCTGGATTCATTTGATGGATACTCAAGGTTTAAAATCATTCTGATATTAAAACCAAAATTATGCCAATATTATATGGCAGGAATTTGCGTAAACCACCAACCAGGGCACCACCAATGTAAATGGAGGCAGAGAGCAACAAAAAGTCTTATGGTAGTCAAATTATTCTTTCACATTAATTAATTCGATGTTGTTGTTATTCTTCATTTATATTCCTTAAAAGATATTTTATTATTACTAAAGATACTAATGCTGGAAACGCTTCTCATGGGGGAGGTAAGGATTTTGTAGCCTTTTTATGAAGATACAGAAAAAAAAAATTCCAAAATCTAGAGATGGGGGGAATTTTGTTCTTTTGTTTTTCGATTATGTTTTCAATGACAATTTAAAAAGAATATTCTTCAATATCTAAAGGAAAGCTGCCCCTTTTCTCTATTGGCACCTTTGAAATTAATTCTTTGAAAATTAAGAAAAACTTAAGGCCAAAAGATACCCTGATGACATCCTCCCCCCCACAGAAAAATTCTTCGAGCAGACAACCAACCGCCATACATACCTAAGAGTACAAGTATATTAGTTAGAGTAAAATTAAAACTAAACGTCCACTTTTTCCCTCAATGCACAGGAAAGGGACTCTATACCTTTCTAAGATGATGAAAGTCAAAGCTTTCGTGCATATTCTTACGACACTTAACACCAAATTAAAATCTATTATTTCTCATAGCATGATCTGAATCACAAGAGCTGGAATAGAGCCTACTTTGTTCTTTCGTCTGCGTACAATCTATATTCCGATACTAAAGCCAGAGGGGCCAGGTTTTACGAAAGAGAAAATAAATAAAAACATAAAAAAAATGCATACACTCAAGCAAGAAATCGTTCGACAACCTAATGTGTTACGTTACTAGTACTTCCCACAGTATCCTTAATTTGTGTTTTTGTCTTAACAACAAATAATCCACACGAAACAACTAAAAGACATTCACTCTTACATAAAGCTCTACAAAAACCAAATGAATAATCCTTTCGGTTTGCTCTAGCTTTAATCAGAATTAACTACTTTAGCTTTCTAGCTTTTGACAAAGGTGCTATATCGGGTAGAATATCTGGATTTTATATAGATGGTGCTGGATTTTAGAAAACAAAAGGTCTCCAAAACTCATTATCAGGGTTTCATGCCAGTGTTGGATCAACCAAACCCAAGCAATTCTAATGCCTTTTCATAAGGGATGTCCCAGCGGCCCAAAACAATCAAAAAGGCTCGCTCCTGTACTAATTCAAGCTAATGGCAGATATTTTCTATTCTTTGAACTGAAAGCATCTGAACAGGGCTTTAATTAAACAGCTATGGTTGCTGAATTAGCCAGGATCTTTTTTCTACCAAATCAATGTGCCAAGATCTTACATCTTAGGCTTTTTTTTTTTTTTTTTTTTTTTTTTTTTTTTTTTGTCGTTATCTTTCTTGATTCTGATCAGTGGTCTAAGAACTTTGATCAAATTGTCATCAAAGTTCTTTCTTGAATGTTTTAATATAAATTTTTTTTCCTTTGCTAGGATCAATGAGTTGTAAGATCTCAGGACTTCGATGAAACAAAAAAGGATAATATGAGATGAAAGCAGTAAGAGCTTATATGAAAGATCTTAGCCCTTTGACGAAAAAAACGGGGCTATTATGCACGCCTCTTTGCTAACTTACATGAATTATTTTCCTATTCTTTTATTTTACCTTTAAGCCGCAGCATTTATTACCTTTAAGCCACTGTTTACGCCTTGTAAGCGATTGTACTCGTGCTTCAAAGTCCTGTTTTTCTTCCTTCATAACCTGCTGAAGGGTTGGACGGTCAGAAACTGGCGTTGCAGTTCGATCGCGCTCCTCGTCAAAATCATCACCTATCAAAATGGGGGAAAATTAGTACATAAAACTCGTAAATACAGAAGAAACGTATAATTACAAATTGAAAAAAATAAATAAAAGCTTCTATTACAAAAAAAACTAAAATCCTTGGGGATCGAGTTGAAAGTAGTACTAGCATTAAATTAAATTAAAGTAGTACTAAAATTAGCCCATTCTTCTTCTAGTGCTACACTTGGACCTCGTAACTGGATTAAAACACAAAACATAATAAGTATTTCTTCGTATAAACTTTTACAACACAGTAGTTATGTTGTTCAAGTACTTGCACTAATTGTAACAATTAGTTGAAACAAATGAACATGCAAACAAATCACGCTACAAAGAAAAAAAATAAGTTTTTTCATTAAAATCTCGTTTAAAAACACTGCTATTGCTTGAAAAATCTGAGACATGATACAAGATTGTTTCATACATGAGGACCAGTTTCGGACGGAAACAGACTAGAGAATCATGAAGCATATAATCATATCATCAGAGAATCATATCATAAAGCTAAGATAAGACATATTTAAGATCTTCACCTGTTTGAGAAGTTTAACGAATGAGACATAAAAGAACAATCAAGTTCAATAGATTTAATTTGGAGCACCTGGAAGAGGTTGATTAGCGAGTTGAGCGGTTAGCTCAGCCAGAAATACAATAAGCAAAATAGCAATTTACGGTAAAAAATAGCATATTGTTCTTAAAGTGTCATATGGAGAGAAAAAATATTTTAAATGAGATAAAAAATTAGAATAGGAGATATTTTTAATCAGATGATTAATAATTTCTCTAAATGAGAGACTTTTATTAGAAAATACCAAAAAGTTCAATCTCTCAATCAATATCCCTCGATCCCTCTCAATTTGTGCCTCGGTGTGTCTCTCTAACAATGACAAGTGAACAGCAATCCCAAGACAATTAACTAAAATTTTGCGATAAATTAAAATTTTTAAATTATTTTCTCCTGGATGGGGTGGGGATTTTGATCGTGGGTTCGATTTCATATTGTTTTTTGCAGCGTTTCTTCTATTTTGCTAAAGAAGGCTGTGGGTTATATAGCCGAGTAATTCGCTGAAATTTATGTTGATCACTCTCTTCGGAATAAGTCCCCATTCCACTTCACTCCTTGTTTTCCTATGGTGAAAAGGAAGCATGGCGTTTATCATTACTTTTAACTTTTAACAGAACATAATTTGCACTTTACTGCAAAAAATACAAATGAATGTTCATTGTCAGTTTAATATACATATACTGATATTTAGTAATCAAAATGTTAATATTATCTGATTTGCTAAAGTCATGAAAGCAAAAACGTTTATATTTTTTTCAGTAAAGTGCAAATTCTGTTCTGGCCTTGAGAAGGCATAGGGGTTTTGACCCTACTCATGTTAATTTCTGTGCGCTTTGAGTTTGACTCGGTCATTTATTGTAATTTCTGTTCGTTTTGGGTTTCATTTATTTATTGATTTGTGGTAGTTTTTCGCTTGGTAGATTATTTAATTCTATTTTTGCTCATTTTTGGTTTAATGGAGTTCTTTACTTTTCTTTGAAAAACTTATTTTGTGGAAAAAGTTTTTTTTAATTAATTTCGTGTAAGAAGTGACATGATCAAGAATTTAGTAGGGTCTAAGGAAGAATACTACAACAGCGTAATGGTTCACTTAGCAGGATAAGCTAAAAAATGTTTAACTAAATAACAATATTCATGCATGGCAGACATTTGGTCTGCTTAAATTCAAGCACATCTAAAAAAAACCTTTAGGGATTAAAAAGACATGTACATCTAAACTTTCAAATTATTTTTTTAATTTCCTCACAATTTCTGATGCTTGTAATTCCCCCCCCCCCCCTGCACGTTTTTTTTTAAGTTTAACGTTTATCCCACCCCAGGCATAAATCCATATACACGCGTCTGCCTTTAACCTTTATGTGAAAAAGTTATTATCCTTGTTGGTCAAGATGGGTGGCTGCAATCCTCTTAAATGGGGTTTTCGGTTATGGTGATTCCAAAGGTTCAATCCGACACCATTTTGTGGTGTTTTAGGTTATTTTCCGAAATTCCCATAAATTTCTTTTTGTAACGAACTTTATCGTTCAGATTAATCGAAAATAATTGTTATCATCCCTGAAATAGCTTCAAGCGGCGGTTCTATCTCATTTGATAGTATAAAAAACACACATTTTTAAATTCTCGATTACTATGGGCTAGAGCTTATTCTTTACTAGGTTGCCTCTAAGGGTGGCAACCGTGACCATCGAGACTCCGTTATCAAAAGACAAAATTAACACTAGATCATGCAGTATAAAATTAAGGGAGAAGAAATTGAATATGGTATTATTAACCCCCTGTTTACAAGAGCGTTGTTATACCTTTATAATTGCTAGTGTAGGTATCAGTTCCATAGCTGCATATCTGACGTAAGGCATCCACCTCCTTTTCAAGCCAAACATAGAGCTGAAGTCTCAGTTGTCCTCCGTCGACTTCGTAGCCTGTAGATAACGTTGAAATTTCTTCCATGAGAATCTTCAGACAAACAATAAATTTAACTTGTTGTCCCATTATATCCAATGGACCTTCCTTTTCTTTTGGAGCCACCGGACCATCTACGTCGCTCAATCTTTCATCATCTTCTGCGTCACTATCAATCCTCCAATCGAGTTTCAAACCCTCACTCGCATTGTAACTTGGTTTTGACCAATCAAAATCCAGATCTACAGCTGGTGTTGACCAATCAAAGGCGGAAGATTTGTCGGGTAGCCTATCTCTGGTATTCAGAGACAAAGGGGTTGACCAGTCAATCTCTTCTTCGGTTATGCCATTTGATAAGACTATTTCTTTCTCTTCAGGAGTTTTTGCTATAAAAGGAGAGACAGTGAAACAAGGTAAAACCAAAGGAACTAAGATACAAAAATTACAATACACCCCGAACACGCATTTCTGTATGTCAAAGTATGTTCGACGGAACAGTCAGGTACGCCGATAGAATTCTACCTTATAATCAAGACATTCATAGTAATAAAAGGGTAAACGGAGAGCGACCTTTGCGAGTGTTGTCAATTGGGGGAGAGATGGACTAGAGTTTTTTGCTCCCCCACTCGATTTTGAAAAATACCTTTTTATGGTATTTTCACTGAAAAATGCCCCTTTTAGTATTTTTTTTTTACTGAGAAAATTGAAAATCAGCAAATTTGTCCCCCCCAGAAAGCAAACTTAAAAATAAATTAAATTTTATAGGGCTCCTTTTGACTAGTAAAAGAGATGAACCAACAACAAAGTGTCATTTTGCGCTATCGTACACCATTTTGTATTGCAAAACGGATATTTTGGCCTGAATATGGTCAAAATACTATCGAGCTAAAATTGTGAGATAGCCAATCAGTTTAAACCTACTAAATATCTATTTATATAAACTCCCGGTGTCGGAGGCCACATTGCCACGAAATCCACTCGAATGATAATAGTCCCCCCCCCATATTTAGGATAATTTTAGAATATTACATGAAGCGAATAGCATAAATAGATATATAAGCATTCCTTCTATATTTATTTATAATATGATGTATATATTAAATTTCCAAGTAAAAAGCAGGGGTTAAAGTGGACAAGTAAGACAAAATAATTATACTATCAGATATTAATTTACATTTAAAAAATTTAAAAAAGATGGCGTGGTAGATAGGAGCAATAAGAGGAGAATTATGATGCAATTCCAGTACTACGTCCTAGAAAAATTAATACAAACACAAGACCCAAATTGCACTAGAAAAAACAGTTAGATGTCAACCCCTCCTATACAGGCCATGAAGCCTTTGTGGGGGGTTAGTGATTTTATTTATTGAACGATTTTTGTTATTTATTTGAAATATAACTATCTATATATCTAAATAAAACATCTATATGTCTATCTATCAAAGGTAATTACTGAAGTTCATCAATCGATCTCTTGAATATAATTTCAAGCGGAAACATCTGGCACCGGCATGTTTGTAAAATAAAATTATCGTTCGTTTGATTCACCCAATGAATAAAGACCAATTCATTCGAGTCAACGTGTATTACTTCCGACAAAACGGGCTGAGTTACGTTTTCTCGTTATATTGTTGATTTAAGGAGGGATTAGCTAAACGCGGTTGATTTGAATGGGGCTTGGTAAAACAGGAGTCGAGTTAAATGAGTGTTGAATTTCGCGGAGGTTGAACTAAGCGGAAATTGAGTTGCATGGGAACCATTTTACAGGGAATGTGTTATGAAATAAGAGGGACAAAATGGTAGACACAACTTGTCTTGGACTTGACAATACAGACCATACACTTTGCAAACGTTCAGACTTAACCAACTAAAGCTGACAAAGTAAAGCTTACGTTCGCTATCTATTGTTTTGTTTATGTCATCTGAAATTCGTTCTGGGAGTTTAGACAAGACTTCAAGGGCCAAAACAGGGCAACCAGCCTTGAAATGCGCATGTGCCGTTGTAAAGTAGAGTCTACGTTCTAAAGAGGAGGTCCCAACTCCAAAGGAAATCTAAAAAAAAAGAAAGGAATGTAGGTGAATATACTACAGATTAGGCAACATTAAATTAATAAAGAAATTCTGATTAGATGTAAAATTTAACAAATAGGAACGTTTTTAAAACGGACTACATTAGGGAATTTAAAATAACAGTGTTAGAGAATTATGTGTTTTATAGGTTCAATTGTTTAAAAAACGTTATTAACGGAATTGTTTATTAGCGGAATTATTGGTGAATCTCATTAAATAAAACCTCTCCATTACTTTTAATTTCAGAGAGTTGAGCTTCATTAACATAACTGCAAACTAATACTGTCTTTAGAGATAAAGGTGCATTATCCATAAAGACTGTCCGATGACAACTTCCTCAGAAGAAGTTTGCGAAACCAAATAAGCTAAAATCTACAAAATAAATCATATTTTGAAAGCAGTCCCCCTCCTTCGACCCCCCCCCCCACCAGAAAAAATCCCTCCTGAAAACGTCTGTATACATCCCAATAACCAATACTATATGTACACAATGGACAAAGTTCATAACTTGCAGCCCTTCCCCCGGGAACTGTGAGGGATGAGGTCATCCTCAAAGACATATTTATTAAACTTTCGACTATGCTGAACAAAATGGTTATCTCCAAATTTTGATCAGGTGACTTCGGGAAAAAATGAGCTTGGGAGGGGGCCTGGTTGCCCTCCAATTTTTCGGTCACATAAAGAGGGCATTAAAACTTTTAATTTCCGTTCTAATAAGTCCTCTCGCGATATTCTAAGACCATTGGATCGATACGATCACCCCTGAAAAAAAAACGCATCCGTGATCTTTCTTCTGACAAAAATTACAAGATTCCACATTGTTGCATAGGAGCTTGAAACCTCTACAGTAAGGTTTTCTGATAGACTTCATCTGATGGTGTGACTTTTGTTAAGATTCTACTACTTTTAAGGGAGTGTTTCCCCTTTTTTTCGAAAATAAGGCAAATTTTTTCAGGCTCTGAACTTTTGATGGGTAAGACTAAACTTGATGAAACTTATATATTTGAAATCAGTATAAAAAACCAATTCTTTTGATGTGTCTAACGGTATCAAAATTCCATTTTTTGAGTTTCGGTTACTATTGAGCCGGGTCGCTCCTTACTTACGGTTCGTTACCACGAACTGTTTGAAAACAACAATTCCTCCTTCTGTCTTATATACTTTAAAATAAATAAAAATGTTCATGGTCAGGAACCGAACACACTTGAATTGCATAACCTAGTAAAACACGTAAACACAAAGCAAAACACGATCCATTGTAACCAAAATCTTAAAAACACGATGGAAAAACTTCTTGATTCAAAAAATGTATTCCGGATTCAGAAATGATAGGTATTATTTCGGTCCATCTTAATAGTAAAAGTCAAAAGTCATTTGAAAGCTGTCATGAAATACTGGACAGGACGGAATAAAGAGACAGGGCAGGACTATCTGAATATTCCATTCATGGTACTCTCCTCTCCTCACTCAACCTGCTATTAGTTTATTAACTAAAATTTAGAGGGTAAAAATTAATAATTTTTACCAATTCAAAAATACAAGTCAATTCAAACAAACTCATCCTGGGATGGTTCATTACACGGTGGAATCATTATATTTGGAAATAGCGTTGGATGTAAATCGAATAGTAGGCTTATCTTTCAGCTAGTGAATTAATTGAAACTCCGACAAATTTGTCGCCAAAACCTTTACCACAAAAACCTTTAAAAGCTTGATTTCACTTAAATCTTAAACCCTGTGAAATCAAGAGAACATCAGATCTCACCTTGAGTTTATGGCATTGGAAACTGCAAGTCAAGCAAGAAGCAAATTTTGAGCTTGTAATCAGCGCTAGTTCAAACTTACTCATAGTTCAATTTGAATGAGTGTTGAGTCAAACATGGGCTTAATTAAATAGGGGTTGAGTTAAATGAGGGTTGAGTTATATGGTCTTTGAGTTAAATGTGGTTGACTTCGATGGGGCTTGAGTTAAACGGGGGTCGAATTGAATTGGGAGTCGAGTTGAACGAGGGTTCTGTTAATTGATTTGAGTTAAACGGGATTGAGTTATACGCGTACCAAGAAATAAGCATAGTACATGAAAAATGTAGAAAATTTATGGGGAATTCGCAACCCACGCAAATGCTTTGCTTTTATGAGTAAATATAGACCTAACGCGTTAGCAAAACGGTACTCGATCCATTATAACCACTACGTATTACATTTATCTTATTTGTCTCAAATTTTACTCAAAAATGATATCGGAGCACTCCATAACGTGTATTTTCGGTACTACATAACTTTATTACTACTACGATTAACTATTCATTGCATCAGAATTTTACTATTTCAGATATAACAGCAAAGCCGACCTTGATATAGAGGGGCTCTCGGAATCTATTTTAGTTTGTACTATTTCAAGGTATTTTCTCATGTTTTTTACTTATTTGGTTGTAAATTTTCTTTCGTCTTTTTTTAATTTCTTTACTCCTTTTCTACTTATATTTTGTATCGGATTTAAAAACATTAACTTGGTAAAATTACGTAAAATGAGTTTTTTGCTAATTTTGAAAATTTCTGTGCCATATCAGGAAACTTTCAAGAACAAATTTAGAGCCCAAATCAAGGCCTTTGAACAAATTAACCACTAGTATCAGCACCTCATTGGATCACGAAAGAGGCAAAATAGCTACACAACTCCTTCACCAAAACCTATTCAAAATCCTCACTCCTTACTCCCTTCCGTGAAGTTATTTCCTTTGAATCCTTTCTTATAAAATCTTATCCCCCCCCCCCCCTTCAAAGATGTCCTGAAGTTAGGTCGAGCGACATTTTTCTCGAAGTTTTGATACTATTAGGAGGTTGTATATTGTTAATTTTTTAACTAAAATTCTTTAATATGTGATAAACCTATTCTAGGTGGGATAGAAACTTCTATCACCATCTTCCCCATTAAATGTGCCAATAACGTTGACATACAACCAAGGAAAACAACTGAAACGGATACATGTACAACTTTACCGAGTTTATTTTGTGACAAAGAAAAATAAGTAATATCCTACCTTTGCTCCATTAGATGCAAATGTTTGGTGTTTAACAAGAAGAGGGTGTGACCTGAGGAATATATAATAATTGAAAACAGCGGGTGCAGTTTCGCTATTGAAATCTTTGACAACTTTGGCGTCAGATTCATTTGAAACTTCCAAAAGTGTATTTAAGCTCAAAGAGTACTCCTTAATTAACCAATATGCCATTGAACGCAAAAAGGGATCTTGAGACTTTTTTTCAACGACGTCGCCAATGACTCTCTAAAAGGAATAAGAATAGGATAAGAAGGATAAGAATTACAAGAGATAAGAAACAAGATACTGGAATCCGGGTTGCAGTTGTAGCTAGCAACCTAGTAAGAGACGATCACGCCCCGTAGTAAAAAATGTAATAGTCCATAGCTCCTAAAACTAGAATTGCATAAATAAAGAAGTACACTATTAGAACCGCCTTGGCCGAAACTTTCTTTGGGAAACTCACCGTCCCTTGGCTTAAACAACAAGGGAAATATATTGGCTTGAAAATCAAGAAAAGCGGCTGAAACCACGATATTCTTCAAATACGGCATCTTTTTTATTTTATTTTTTTTCTCCAGCTAGCTTGGCACTGGAACATCATAGAGTTGTTTAATGGCTCATTTAAAGGAAATTGCTATATCCAGTGCCTTTTGTAATTAAAAACAAAATAGTTTTTAAAATAGAATCGTTTTTTACCAAAAATTCCACTTTTCTATATCACTGTAGTAGCTAATGTTATTAACATCTTATTGCATAAGAAAATGAAAATAGTATTTTAACACTATAAAAAGCATGTAGATATATTTATGTCAAATACAATAATTCTTTTAGGGTTTTAACAAAAAATCTGATTTGTCAACTGAAACTAGATTAATTCCTGAAAATTTTAATTAAAATAATTTTATTTAGCTGCCTAGTGTAAAATATTTATGGTGTCTGAGGAATAATTTTGATTTTTTAATTCATTTACATAAAGAATCAATCATAAATGGTGTCAGTTGAGAGGATCTCATGTAGTAGTTATTAATAATAGTTTTGGTTAGACTTTAAGTTGACAAATGTGTAAAAATTGCCTGCTCCAGGAAATTAACCTGAGACCTTCGGAGTATAATTCCAACACGCTATCCACTGTGCCTTGGTGGCTTTCAGGGACCTAATTTTAAAATATTGAAGTTGGTTTACTGCTGATTATAAGAAAATAAATATAGTTGTATAATATGCAGTATTTTTTAGGGTTTAACATAAAGAATCGATACAGTTCATTATTAATGAGAACTATGCAAGTTTCATCGGATATAGCAGAAACCTAGTAAAGAACAAATCCGGTTTGCAGCGGTAGCTAGCAACCAAGTAAGTTATATATAAGGAAGGAAGTAGTGTAGCATTAAATACAAGAGTAAGGTATGAAATCATTTGTTGATTTGTTGCCCATAAAATACATTTGTTTGTTTTAAAGAGTAACTTAGATACTAAGTGATTATTATATGAAATGCAAAAATATTTTAGGGGTAATGTATTAGGGGTAAGCGATTATCAGGTCATGATATGTTCGGTTTTTTTCAAAATTCTCCAAAAATAATACACATAAAAAAACGAAAAATATAGGTTTACCAAACATACTGTAGACGTGCTTTATTTTCGGTAAAATAATCCAAACCCAAAACGATAAATGCAAGTAAATAATGTAGTAGTCAGCCGATCCATACTATAATATTGACAGATCCGTACTCATAGGAATAACTAAGCATAGCTAGCTTTTCTTTAAATCCTAAAATCAATCTCATTTTGTTTTTCTTAACTTATAGCGTTTTACTCTAGTATAAACCTTCTAAGCCTTCAGCAGAAGCTGATTGGATAGATAATTACCTGCTTTAGCAGATCAATATAAGATTGTGGAACGGAATCAAGATCTCCTTCGAATAGTCGACATATCATTATTGCCATCTGGAAGTCTTCTAATCGATCTAGACATACCTACAAGAAGGGAATAATCCTAACTTATTATAGTCATACACAATAAATAGCCTATGGAAGATACATAATTAATATGACCGAGATACGCAGCAATGTGACCATGATCTGACTGAAATACAAAGAACGGTGACACGCCCAAGGGATTTATACCGAGACTCAAGGCCCTTGCCCATCTAGATTTTCAAAGCCCATTTTTGCTCTTGGTTTTCATGGGCGGGGAGGGGGCTAGGCTTTTTCTCGGTATACTTGTTTAATTAAATATTGTATTAGATGGTTTGAATAATAGTTGCAGCTGAGTATAAAAGGCTGCAGCTGTTCCGGCCTTATGAGCTGGTTTGGGGGTTCCACTCTGTAATAAGCTTCTTCCTCTGCCCCTATTTCCGGACGGGAAACCCTGCTTGTATGACCAGATAGTGGCGTCAGCGTGAGCCTTTCACGAGTTTGTTTAACCTGAACTGTTACTATAAACCGCGCTGCAGTGACCTTCAGGAATGGCGCCTCTTCAGGAAATTGTAGCCTAGTAAACGATAAAGAATTGCACTGGATGTTGATTAAAAAATAATCTTTCAGACTTTTGTTTGTTTTGGTGGGTTTTCTTAAGGGCTGAATAACCTCGTTCTAACCGTGTTATTTATAATAGGTTGTCTTGCCATTGTAGTTTATTATTTGCATGTCTGAATATATAATAAGTCCGAGGTAATAATTTTGAGGTTGCTTTTGCAGGACGTCGATTCTTGTTGATAGCAAGTCGGAGCCTCAAGGAAGCCTTCAATCACGGAAAACCATGTAGTGACCAAGATGGACCCAGGCTTGCACAAAGCCTCCATTCAACTGGAGGTCCCGCGGACGCCTTGCTGTCTGGTTTTACGATAGGCCAAATGCTTTGTGTAGACTAGAGAATAAATTATTAGTCATTAACTTGCGCTAGCGGGAACGACTGCTTTTGTTGAGGCCATAATAATTATAATGATTTAAATAATATGAAAATTGCAAACTAGAACAATACGACGTTAAAGACAAACATTGCATTAATTTTTTGCCTAAAAAATGCAAATATTTTGAGCTAGACTTGTCAGGAGTTTCCTAAACTCACTTTCGGGGTTAAGAATTAACCAATTAGGTTACAAAAATAAAAAAAATTATTGAAAAGAAGGTCGTCCCCGAATGGAGTGGGAAAAGGTTAGAAAAACGAATTTTTAAGGAAATTGGCACTTCATGGGAGAAGGTATAGAGCGAATCAGTTGAATAGATTGGGGCAGAAAAATAGCTTGCGCAGTTGTGCTGGCCTCAGGCGTTTTGGTACTGATGTGAGTTGTTAGTAGTAGTAGTGATAATCACGAAGAAAAATTAAAATATAATAACTTTATCTATTTACTACAGGCTATTTTCTTCGAACCTCTGAGCTTCAACAAATCCCAGACAGAAAATCGATCAACCCATATAAAGAGAAGACAAAAAACTTTAGATGTTAATTTTCTTTGATGATTATGAACAACAATAAAACTTTATAGAAGAGAGGCATTAAATTGCGAACTACTCGTATTCGATTTCGGTATTAGCATTACTTTGCTGTCAAGCCCATATATTATCATCCGCCAAATATTCAGCCAAATTATTAAATTAATACTTCACTGTTCCTTTTGAGAATTTTCTTATACTAATACTAGCTTATCGATAGCAAGAACTCCCAAAGACATTTCTTAGGACCAGAATAGGACAATAGGGGGGGGGGGGGCACGTTGTATTTTAGCAGTATTTTTGGATTTTCTGGAAATCTCCTATCTGTTCCTATCTCAAACTTATCACTGATTTTACGAAATGCACTTCCAATGGATATACAATTGAGAATGAAAAGGACATATACGAACCTCAACTGCATCTTTGAGAGACCCAGCAAGTAGGAAAAAAGCAGCTGCATGCAAAAATCGTTGTTTTCCAAGGAGTGCATACGCGTTCTTTAATGCCGCTCTTCTCCATCGATCTTCTTTAAAATTGTTGGCCCAAAATTCAGCCATTTTCTTATCCTTCGCAGCTTTATACAGGGTCGCAACAACTGTTTTTTTGCCCATAGCTAAATAATAAATAGCGGCATCCAAAGGATCTTGCTTAGCTTGATATGCAGATTTGGCCATCTACAAAAAAGAATCGATTGATTGCAAGGCTTTGTATGTACAGAATTCAACAGTAAGAAATATTTAACTATCGAAAAGCAATTATAGTGTGTTGTATAGTATGTATATATAGTATACACAGCATATAGTTTGTTGCAAAAACAAAGAAATGAATACTAAGATGATAAACGGGTCTATGGCCAGTCAATGAAAACGAAGAGAACAAAAAATCAAATGAATATTTCACCCGTACATAACAAGGCGTTTTCAGCGTAGACAAAAAATACAGACTAAAAAATATAAATAAAACTAAAATAGACTAATATATAATATACAATTACTCACATATACAATTGGCAGCTAACTTCATGAAATCGGGAAAGTAACTGGATTAAAATTTAAAATAACAAATGAACTAGATTATATTATTGCGACATAATTTTAATGCTGCCAGTCGTTTAGGTTTGTTACTTGAACTATTCTCTTGGACATTTTGCAAGACTTTGTTTTTGAATATGGGCTCAATTTTTGAAATAATATAATAAATTGGATCAATATTTATATTATCAGTATCTCTATTAATTGATAAACCTGCGAAAATAGTTTTTTTTGTTTTTTTTTCTAATGCTTCCATAGCCCATTGAGTGAAACCTTTATCATTGGAAATGACTGTTGCTTCCTCAAACTGTACAAAACGGTCCAGATGATAAAAATTATGTTCTGCTAAAGCTTAAGTAAAATTTTCTAGGGGTTTTGTAAATTTTAAAGCATTATCTATTGAGTTCCAGTGCTCAATGTTGTTGCTGTCCAAATAGTTGGTACGTTCGACCGACGTTAAATTTATCGCAATAGCAAGGAATGCTATACACTCCACTTGCCGAAATTTTACAGCTCTTTGTCTTCTACCAGAATCTACTATAAACCCAAATATATGCGATGCCAGAATGTAGTAGAAAGTTTAACAAAGATTGAAGCTGACATTAAATAATGTGAATAACCCACTAAAAAAGTGAGACTCGGCATAAACGTTATGGAGAAATGGTAGGGGGAGGGATGTTCGATCTTGTTGCAATACAAACCGAATAGGCGTGTCAAGTATGACTCAGCTTGCCTGTGGCCCCAAGGGAATCAAGATGGACCCACCAGTCGTTCCTCTGATTCACTGCTGCGGAGATGTTACTCCATTGGGACTGGAAAGTGATCTGGGGGTTTTGCAAATGGTTGTAACAAGTTCACCTGGAGAGATTTATTGTCACACACTCAGAGAAGATGACATAAATACCTTCATTGGTGTAATCTTGTGACATTTGTCACGAAATGTTGGCCAATGTTCTCACCGATGTATGATTTGCTATCGTCACTAGCGAATAGGTATTCGGGATTTTCGAGGGCAAATATTCCTGAACGAAAATATTCGTTCCCGGCAGTGGTGGTTACGATTATAGATACCACAGCATTCGTTCCCCACAGGATACTCTTTGTATCCTGCCAAAATCCACTATACACCCAAACATATACGGTGCCAGAAAGTAATACAAAGTTTAACAAGGTTAGAAGCTGATACCGAATAATGTGAATAATCCACTAAAAAAGTGAGACTTCAGAGATACATTAGAAAGAAATAAAGGGAGGGGGTTTCGACCTTCCTGCAATGAAAATTGACCGAACCTATCGAATTTGAGTCAGCTTGCCATTAGCACCCAGGGCATGAAGATGGAGCTACAAATCATTCCTCTGTTTCCCTACAGCGGAGATGTCATTCCATTGGGACTAGCAAATCGTGGGTATCGAGCGTATTTATCTGTCTACCTTTAGAACGGGATTCCTGTGATTGCCAAAACAATGCTTCATTTGGGACTCTGGGCGTTCACGTATTCCGAGAACATGACTCAAGTACCTCCATTGGTGGAGGTAATTGAATATCTACTTGGAAACTTGTGTCATTTGTTACGAGAGGTTGGCCAGTGTTCTCGCTGATGGTTTGACTTTGTTGTCCTTACTAGCCAGTAGATATTCAGGATTCTTCGAAGGCAAAGATACCTGAACGAAAGCATTCGTTCCCCTCAGCACGCTTTCCTCTTAAGCCCCTCTTAACATTTGAGTGTCATTTCTGCTCTGCTGAAAAAAAACGTTTCGAGCAAAGCAAGAGGAGGAAGTGGTTCGATCCAAATCGAGCAACCCGTGAAAATACGGAATTCGTGCCATAGAGATTGACTTTTCCAAAATTATTTCCTTGAAATCAAGAAGAAATATAAAGTTCTGATGGCAGATTCTCGAACAAAAAATTTCATAGTCGACTGGAATCCGACATTAGATGTTCCCAAAGACATTTACTAATGAGCTAGGATAGTTACGTCTAGTTTCTTTTTAAAACCATTTAGTACGCTAAAAAAAAAGAAGCAAAAATGCTCGAAAATTATTAAAAATCTTTTAGTAATTACGACGTCAAAGTAGTATTTTTTTTTTCCGTTTCATAACCTCCATATTGGAATAGTTTCGAATTTTTAACTCTTACCATCCCTGAGCTATTGACCGTTTAATCACGAAAAAAACGTGAAAAAAAAATCTATGAAAGTGGACAAAAAAATTCAGCACATTTACCTCAAAAGCCCCCAGTACAATTGTATGCGCTATAAACCAAATTGAAGCCACATTACTCAGCTACACTCTGGAATGTTTGAAATATTCCTGCAATGTTTCACATTTAAATCCACAAGAAAAAGCTGTTCTCAAAAAAGCCTGACGTGGCGCACATATGAGGACAACAGAATAGCCCGTCGCAGTCAAGGTCCTAGCTGAAGTGCTGATTCTTATTTTGTCATTTTCTACTCTTTATAATGAATATCCCTCCATAAAAAATAAAGAAATTATTAGCCATAGGGCTCTTAAGAAGCCTAGCTGATTTATTGTTGAGACAAAGAAGGAGATAATATATAAACATAGACGTGTCATTCGTGTCCAAGACTCAACCAATGAATGACACATGGATAAATCGACAATTATAGATCGTCAATTTAAGCTATATTATATTTTGGCAGCAGGAATCCAAGAGGCTGTAAGTTAAACATAATTCATATAAGAAATGAAAAATTTAGTAATAACTTTCTAAATCATAAAATCAAAGACCATAGGTAAAAACTCGCTGAACTGTTAGGGGGGGGGATATAAGAGAAAGTCCTCGATGGCTAAAACCGAGAAAAGTAAGTTCTCAGGCACAGAGTTTTCAAATCTTCCCAGGAGACCCTTTGGTGAAGTATTAGAGAGTGAAGAGAGGGAGACATGGCCTCTGTATGCATTGATTTTAATGAAAACTCTTTAGGTCTTTGAGACCCGACAAAAAAGAGTTGATAGCAAATATTTTATTTCGTAAGTATTTCTACAAGCAAGAAAATAAGTCAACAACACCTTAAAACATCATTAGTACCAAAATTTGGTACATACAAATATAGCAGATCAATCAGCCCAGTGTTGTCAGCTGAGAGGAAGGGTGGTGTATAAATGAAGTGAGAAAAAAATGTAACGCTTCTGATTTATTAGGCCAAGCTTACCTTTTCAACAATCGTTTTCAGAGTGGTATTGCGGCGAATCCACCAAACAACACCAAGCTCTCTCAATTCATCCCAACTCGGGTTCCCTTTGGCCATACTAGGGATTACATTAACAAGATCCTCTTCTGCGTCACTATGAAAAGCCCATGCAATATGGTAAGTAGCGATACCGTATTTTTTCAGAGCAATTTTTTGATTCGGTGGTAAACATCGAGTAAGGTATGTATACTGCTTCATAGCAAGTAGAAATCTTAAACCACACTCATCGAGATCAGTTTTTATTGCTAAATTGTCATCCCTTTCCTCACTAGAGAAATGTTCAACGGCATCTTGACTACAAGATGCAACTGTATCTGCTAAAGCAAGTAAATGCATTTGATCAGAGGAATTAAGTCCTGGTAATTGGAGTTTTGTAAGGAGTTGTGACAATTTTTGAGCATGCGTTGGGGTAAAATCAGAAAGTTTTACAGTATCAGCAGAGGAGTGCTTTCTAATCCTTCGATTTTTAGGGGAAGTTCCAAATATAGAGTCAATATCAACATTATCTAGATCTAGTCTAATTGGATCAACTTCAGAGCTGAGCAAGTCATCATAAGCCTTGTCATTTTCCATACTTGTGTTATCTTTATCTGCTAAAAGCAGTGTCCATAATGGCAGAGGAGGTATTATTTTTATTTCATCTTCAGATTCTGGACCTTTTGGAAGTAGATTTAAGGTATCTAGTTTCTCTGAGTAGCTAACGGAAAGAGATCGGTTCATATAAAAGCTCTTCTGCAAGTTTTCTTCTCCTGAAGAGGATTCTAGCGTTAAATCAGAAGGATTACCAACAAGACATCTTACGAGATGAGCTAGAATCGCTTTCACCCATTGAATTCGCCCAGAGTTCAAAAGTTCGATCAACTGAACTGGATGATACTGAGGGAGGATAGGAGATGCCAGCTGACTGGCACCAAATAGCCCATAATCGGGTAAGTAATCAGAAAACATTGATCTATCGCTTGTTACACTTTGGACAGAGGAGGTTTTGCTAGCAGCGCTATTTTTTACAGCACTTTTCTTTGTTGCAGAGCTAAGTGCAAGTGTTGAACTAGCTCTGGGAAGATGACTCATAGATGGTGCATATGGTAATCTACCTGGTGTAGTTTCATGAGCTATATTTATGAGGTCTTTATCCAACAAGTTGCGTTCATCTTCACTTTCACTAGTGCTAAGGGTTGAAACTTTAGCCAGATTTTCCTGCTGTTTCCACTGGCAATAAATTGAAAGTTCATTGCTCATACATGCAACAAGGATCCCTTCACGAACCCAGGATATACACATCGGAATCGGAGGAAGCCCATCCCCTGTTTTAAGACTTACCGATCTCAATCTCATCCACGTTAGTCCACCTTTCAGTGGTTCATTTTGTGTTTGCTGACGTACTAACGAGGGTCTTGCCTGAGATTTTACTGCTACGGTTAGGTTAGACACGGGGGCATAAAGAAGAATCTTACTGCCAATAGAAACGGTGAGAATGTGGGAACCGTCTTCTCGTGATGCCCAATCCAATATAACTGGACTTCTTTCTTGTTCATCCATAACAGTTTTCCTAGATCTTTCAAATTTTGTCACAGTATTCAAGCTAGGTGTTACATACAACTCACTTGCCCTCATTCTCAGCCTGTTTCTGGCTGTTGCTTTAATAGAGATCATTTGAGCTGATTTCATACTCATAGGAACGTCACTCAAAGCAATGATGTCTTCAATAGTCCAATTTGATCCACCACTAGATTCACATTCATAAATTGCTATTTGCACATCAGCTATCTTCAATTCCTCTCCTTCCAGAATTTTCTGGTGAACATGACCTTTAATATAAGCTATAGCTATTCGTCCACTATAAGCTGCGTTAACGTCTAACAGAGTTCCAGGCACAACGACTTTTGAACTTTTCGTTTTGCTCAGCATTTCCCATTCAACCCAGCTTTTAGTGATTTCATCATCAAACTTCCAAAATCGAACAGAGTCATCCGTGCAAGCAGTCACTAAAATATATGGAGCAAAACATGCTGGATAAATACAAGCAGAGCTTAAATGTCCAGCAGCCGGTTTCACCTTCATTATTTCCACCGATGTCGGCAATGGAAGCTTAATATCACTCACTTTTTCAACAGTCACTGACAAATTTGCGCTGCATCGCATTTCTTGGTCTAGTTGGTTTGAAGCTGAGCCGTAGCTAAGAACTATAGTCCACATACAAATACCTGGACCTTTTTCAGTTTCTTGCAACACTGTTAAATAGAACGGCTCTTGAAAACTGGTCAGATTATGCAGGTCAACAACAGCACTGTAAGACTTCTCAAAAAGGCTTGGGGCGCGACGCATTCCTAAAATGAAAGTAATGATTAGTGACAAAGTACGGTCCGTACAAACTTCAGGAGAACATTTTGACCTCAGTTTTTTTTTTTTTTTCGGAAAATTCTGATTTCTTATCAATGAGCAATTTATACACAACAATCTTTTAGAGATAGAGAGTAATCTTTGCTACTTATTTTGGTTTTCCCTATCTTCCCCAGCATATGTTACTTTTGCAGGCCCGCGTGCGGTCCACGAGGCGTCTTGGTGCGGTCTGCAAGATCCTCGCCGCAACGTGGACCATATAACTATCCAATGCAGACCACTTATTTTAGTATTTTACGATTTTTGTTTTTAAACGAACCTACCTCCAAGTTTGGGAAATACCCCACAAAAAACACTTGTCTTTAGATTTTCTTTGTTTATTCTTTTTTAGTTCAGTAAAATTAGGTGTACCAAATGAAAGCTCAATTTTCTGGTCATGTTATGCGGCCATCTTGTGGCAAAATATTGAGAAGAAAAAAACAACACTTGATTTTGTAGATGGGGGTCATCTGTTATATAGTGGGATAAAAAAATATGGGACACACTGGGATATTTCTTAGTATGTACCAGATGACACCCATCTACCAAGTCGAGGTTTTTTTTTTTCTTCAAAAGGGTTTTAAGTACATCCATGTTGTCAAAGGAGCATAGATACAATGTCTCGGAAACAGAATAAGGTATTAAGCTTCAATTTTCAGGGAAACTAGAGGGGGAGTAAAACTAAATCAAAAGGTACAATACATATCCAGACTGTCAAAAGGGTATATCTGCAATATCCTACGGGTGGGGGGTACGTTGGAACTTTCAGAGCATATTATTGGGGATGTTGAACTAAATCAAAAGACACTATGTCCATCTAAGTTTGTCATAAGGTAATATTACGGTATTTTAGGAACGGATAAAGGTATGAAGTTGGTACTTAGGGACTTGTTGAGGGGGATAACTAAATACGGATATTATAATGGTCTATCTGCAATATATCTGGGATAGCTAAGGGCATTAAGGTGAAACTATTAGGGGATATTGAAGTGTATATTTAACAAAATTAAAATGCACTCTATGCATGCAGGTTGTCAAAATGGCATATGAACAATATCTGAGAAACAGCTTTAAGCAGTAAATTGAACCTTTGAGGGCAACTACAGCTACAACTTATGCAATTAGTACTATTGCTATAGTGACTTTTTCGAACTGTGACTGCTTTTAACTGTTTGAATTTGTGACTACTTGCAACTACAAATATATGTGAATGTGACTGAGTGCGACCCCAACTGCTTGTAACTACGATTGCCAGTGTATGTGAATTTGACTACATCAACTACTTTGCTATAGCAAACAACAAAACAATCCCTCAGAACTGGAGCAATGCCAAAGAGGCAAGGATGGACTGACTGGTAGGTTTTCGAGCTCGAAATCCACAGCTTTTACTACGCAAGCCTGAACCAACAAGCTTGGGTCAAGCAACGAACTTTAACAGGGTCGACATTGAACAGTTCTCTTCAAACCACTTCCTTTGACTGCAAGTGACGTATACAGCTGTGACGAAAATTCAGTGACCACAGTTCACGTTCCTCCCAAGGCGTTTAGGGAGAGGGGTCAGGTGACAGTGTGTAAAGCAACATCCTCAGAGAGAGGTGTACTTTTGACCATGGTTGGGACTGTTTCTGAAACCAGTCAGTATTTACCACCATACTTCATATTTCCAAGGAAAGGTTTTCAGCCTCACATGGCTAACTGGTGCTCCAGAAAACTCAGCAGGTGAAGTCTCACCATCAAGTTGCATCAGTCAAGATCTATTTTCGAAATATATTCATCACCTCAAGGATATATTCACATCGATCATTTTCCAAATTGCAAGAAAGTATTAGAAGAAGCTGGTATAAATTTTGTTTGGCAAAATACTGAAATGAAAATTGCGTTAATACAACTTCAAACTAGGTTTGAAAACCAGTTTAATGATTTCAAAAAAATCTCACGTAAGATGGATATTTTCGAAAAACCCTTCGCAGTGGATATCAATAATGTACCAAATGATTTGAAAATCAACATGATGGATTTGCAAAGTGATACCACACTTAAAATAGCTTTTAAGGAAAAAACAGGAATTTCTATGGAAGTTTCCCTTCTGAAAACTACAAGGAATTAAAAAGGTTTTCTCAGCAAATAATTACTATGTTTGGTAGTACATATATTTGTGAGCAGACTTTTTCAATTCTGAATTATCGAAAAAACAAACACTGTTTTCGGTTATTGGACATATATTTAGACGCAATATTACACGTCTTTACTACGAAAATGCGAGCTAATGTAAAAAAAATTGCAAGTTAAATGCAACAGCAAAATTTTCATTGATTGTATTAGCTACAATAAATATAGTAAAAATATACATTAAGTGTTTTATTTTTAAACCTAAAATATTTGTATATAAATATTTTAGATATACTCTAATCATTACAGTATACCTACAATACTACACTACAGTGTAATGACATGTGACCTAAGTGCGGCCCGCGTAATATCCCAACATAAAATTTTGGCCCTTTTTCAACAAAAGGTTCACGAGCCATGATCTATCACAAGGAGTTTTTCAATTTCACAATCCTTTTTGGATTTGTAGTGATGAGTTATAGAAAAGTCACATCCTTACTATTCGACTTTAGACTGTCAAACTGCATTTCTTAATCAACGAAAGAAAAATATGTCAGACAAATGACGTAATTTAATAAATAAATATCGATCTTGCATTTCTCAGTAAAACAAGTCAAATTCATTAGTGTTCATAAGTCAAAGACAGTATGAACAATCGGTACTGTTCTATTAGCTTGATGCCTCGCGAGAAGTGAAATTTGATTAATGCTAATGAAATAAAACAAAAAAGGATAAAAATAAACTAGTTTAGAAACAAATTTCGGCTATATATTTGCACATCAGGAAGGTGGGGGTAAAGCATAGCATATATTAAATACACAACCTAACCAAACTTAGGTATCTTTCTTCCCCCTAAACCCCGAAACAATAGTTTAAATACTGTCAACGCCGCGGTAAATCGCTGCAATTCCCAACATGGGAAATTTTTATTGAAAAAACCTGATTGACTAGTTTCCTTCGCATCTTCTCTGTACAATATATCGTGTGGCATCGAGCTAATAGAACAGTACCGACAATCTTAGAAAACATGAAACTGAATTATAAAATTCAGATTAAAACAAACGTAAAACAATTAGGGGACGGATAAATAGTAGAAAATTTTTTTTCCCAAATATCGGCCAAGCAATCTCGTCATCAAGAAGAAAAAGGGTTCAGCCATCCAGTATATCTATAGCCTATATATAATTTAAGCGTAGATACTCGGTGACTTTCAGCTAAACTATTCAAATTAGGAACTTAAAATTTTCTGCAAAATCGTGGAATTATAAGATGCAAACCTATATATACAAATTCATGTATTTTAGTAAAAGAATAAAAAAGTGGAACCAGCTCAAGCTAAGCTAGGTCCATCGGCGAGAGCCAAAGGTCCTAGATGCTGAGTGCAGCTCATGACAAGTTTTTTGGCCCGAGCAAGTGGAGGGAGACTAGCCGAAGAGTCAGAAAAGCCGGCTCAATGTCTATCATTTCAATGGTGAACTTTTCATTTTGACCTACCATCATTTTCAATGGTAAATAAAGGAATGACACCAAAAAAAAGAGATTTTTGTGGAAAATCGTATTTTGCTTATGACACGACCCTCCATATTCCCTGGGGAAAGAGCTTTAAGTTACACAATTTGCCCATATTGTCCACATATAGTATTTGCTATTGGGGAATATGAAAGACGTTTTTCGGAGTAACTTTCTGCGAGGAGGGAGTGGGATTTCAAACGGGGAGTTTTCCGTGGGGGTGGAAGTATTTTGGGGGGAGGAAGGCTATCTGGGTTAAGTGTAACACGGGGGAGGGGTTTCTTGGGCTGATAAGAAAACCGTTCAGAAATTTAATATAAAAGTTTGACTTTTTGAATCTTAGTTAAATCTTAATTAATCTTAATCTATTTCTATTAATCTTAGTAAATCTTAATCAAATCTTAGTTTGACTCTGATTCTTACCAACAAAACCAGTGTGTGCATTTAGTATTTGTGTTAACTGAAGCCTTAATTATATCTTCTGAAGATAAGCTCCCTCCCTCCCCCTCAGCAAAAAAATTCTATCAACACCCTACCCTACTCACCCATATTTGAATGAATTCCTTGAATCACCAATTAAAGATTTTATTTAGCAGTATTTTTTATTTTTCAATCTTACAATTATAAAAAGTATGCTTAGAATACTTTTGATTTTCAGTAAAGTAAAAATAACACAATAGATTTTTAGAAGGATTACAATTGGGAAGGGGGCAAATTCCCGTTCTTATTAATTTATGTTCATTTTAAGTCTGACTTACGGATTTAGGATTTAATTCTTTATCTAAATTTTGCACAGACCATTTTGACAGCATGAATGCACATGTGTCTGTTGATTTAGTTTGACATCTCCTTGAAAGTTGACATTCCTTGAAAGTTTCAACTAAATACCATTAGCCGTTCCGGATGTATTGGATATACGCCCTTTTGACAATTGTGAAGCACCTAGTGTTTTTTTTTTTTTTTTTTTGATTTAGTTCGACATTCCCCATGAAAATCTCTGAAAGTTTAAACTGAACACCCTTAAAGTACCAAGGACACCTAAAATGAAAACTAAATCATTAAATTGGTCAAGTGCAAACTTACACAGCCATATACGTCTTAAATTAGTGTGAAAAACAGATAATTCATTTTTTAAGGAGAAAGATCGCCTGTTTAAATAATGTATTCCAATACAAAAGTTCGTGGCCAATTTCAAAAATAAAGAACGTGTGCTGTTAAACAGCAGAAAATGACCAAAAAATAAATAAATCAGCATATAGCCTTAGAAAGTGTTGTTTTCTTTTATGTTCTGGTAAAACAGAAATCGGAACCTAGTTCAGCAAAGCTCTTTTCTTTGAAAAATACTTTTAAGGAATGCTTCTTGAAAAGAGCTTGGCTAGACTAGGCCTAGTCTTGATGTTACTAGGATTTTTGGCATTCCAGGATCTTTTAACCATGAAGCAGTGTAAAGGTAAACATTAATGATTCTAAAAGAAAGTATCAATATATAGGCTACCCTATTGGTAGTTTTGCAGACCTAATGACTTCCACTGATAGTCTACCTTATGTAGGCTAAGGTAAGACACCTAGTAGGCTGTGTGATTTGCTTGAATATTTTGATATAAATCTACCTCATAGTTACTATATAATAGTAGCATATACCTTTTATGTTTTTTTTATATTAGAAATACAAATTACTTGGGTGAGCACTGTTTGACTAGGTCTATTAAAGTCATTGGTTCTTTATGCTCTAAGCAACAAATATTGTCATTTACTCTTATATACAAAGCACTATAAAATCAAAACAATAGGCAATATTGTGTTTCCTTTAAACATGGAGAATGGTATAAAGTCTTCTGTATGACTTTTTAAACATCAAATTATTATAGAGAAACATGAATAAAGTTATACAGAATGCTTTTTGGTTTTCTTATTTAATATATGATCCACTAAAATGTCATAAAAAAGAAATTACATTACCCCACTGATACATAGAGAAAACAACAAAGTCATACAGATGGCTTTTCATAGTTCCAATTGCAGTTCAGGCAACTTGTTGGTCACATATCAATCCTAAAACTTAGTCAACCTACCTGAGAATTTATGTGGCCAGGAAAATTAGGCTTGGGATGCTTCTTCATCAGCAAGTTCCATAGACATTGTCTGTTGTGAGTCAGCCCAAAAATCTTAGTCATCTCTATTGTAATTCAAGTAGACTTTCCAAGTAGGCCTGTCCGCCTAGAGTCTAAGGCATTTTGACCAAGTTTTAGGATTAACATGACCACTAAGTCACCTGGACTTGCAGTCCTCAGTCAGAAAACCCAATCTATAAGCCAAGACAGTTAAACAGATTTAATTGAAAATTGGTTGACTGAAAAGTTGCCTGGCCTTGTGTGCAAACAAGTGGCATAGGGTCTACCTGACTAAAGTCTTAGACAGGCAACCCAGTTTATAAGCTCAGACAGTTACACTAACACAAAATTCATTCAAAATTGGTTGACCCAACAAGTTGCCTGGATTTGCATGTGAACAAGTGACATAAGGTCTGCCTGCCTATAGTCTCAGGCAAGGGCAGCTGAGTTTTAGGGCTAACATATGAACATCAAATTGCCTGGACTCACAGGCAAACCAGCAACAATAATAATAATTGATTGAATTTTCCAAACATATATCCTATAGGCCTTCAAAAAATTATGGGTATTTACTAGTGAAAAGGATGTCACACTGTTATACTAAAGCAATGCAGGAAAAAAAAGGTACTGTTCTAATATCTGGGGAACATGTGAGAAGTGAAGTTTGTTTAATGCTAGTGAAATAAAACAAAATAGGATAAAAATATAATAGTTTAGAAACAAATTTTGGCTGTATATTTGCACATTAGGAGAGTGGGGGTAAAGCATAGCATATACTAAATACATAACTTAAACTAACCTTGGTACCTTTTTTCCTCATAAACCCCTAAAAACTAAAGCTTGAATATAGTTCCAGGAGTGAGAAACCCCTTGTTTATAGAGCATAAGATATGAAATTACTGGGTAATGTTATCTGATCTTGGCTTTTCTCAAGTTGCATTCATGCATGTTGCCCATACATTAGAACTGTACTCAAAAAAATTTTGTTGAACAAAACGGTAATTATATTAAGAACGAACTTAGAGTCATGACTTCTCTGAATGACAAATGCTAATTAAATAAATAAATACTGTTAGACAATCATCTGTCATTGTTGTTTTGTGATATATATTATTGTATAATGACTCGTATACCAATATATTATTGCATTGTTTGAACTTGCCATTGTACACTGCTTATTCTAATTCAGCATTAGGCCACATAATTTTGGGGTGCCAAATATGTGAGGGGGGAGCAGTTGCCTCAGTTAGACTTTGAAAAATACCTTCTTATTTCTATTTTGCTAATTCTTATTTTATCATGGCTAACTGGTTATTTTTGCCCCATTTACATTTTGAGAGTTGGAATCACTGACATAATTACTAGATACAAATCATCAGCACAACTGGGTTATATTTTGTTTAGTGATGAGCCTGAATAAAAGACTCTTATTTAGTTACTTCATAATAAATAAATTATTATGGTTATTAGACTTTGAAGTTGATAGCACGAGCCTATGCTTTACTCCCCCCCCCCTAATATGGAAATATATAGCCTAAGTCTGCTTCAATCATTAGTCAGCTACATATGACCTATTTTTCTCCTTTGCCAGTTATTTAAAGAAGCAAATTTTTGAGGATAGGGTTACTAGGTTTCTATGGGCTGTTCTGAGCCTTCTAGCCCCTTCATGGCTCAAAATTAATAGTTCCTGTCAAGTGATTATTTAATTATAAAAGAGCATGAAAAATTCTCATTATTTTGAGTTGTGCTGAAAAGCTAAATTTTGTTGAAAACTGCAGTCTAGGCTATGTACAAAAAATATGGTGTTGATTTATAATTCAGGGTATATTTTTCACCATTATGGAGGGAGGGAGGGGGGGGAGTCTTTATAAATTTAGCTATATATGGATTTGCAATGGAGTTCTGACTATACGTGTGTCTGATTTTTTAGGCCAGACCATCTTAATATTAAATTAGGCTAATCAGAAAACTTTGAATATAGCTTTGAACTTACAAGCTTAATTTTTTTATAATGCCCTTTGCCTATCACATCTAAAACAGTTGAAATGGGTGACTTTGATATTGATTGTTTTTTTTTGTTTGCTCTTTTGGATTCTTAAAAATATATCTTGCATTAAAACAGGTACTATAACTTAAATATAATATCTCCCTATGCCCCCCCTTCTGGATCCTATCTTGTTTGGGTCCCGTCTGTGATGTAAATAAAAAAAAATATTTAACTTATTGGCCCCCTTTCTTTAAAAAAATCGAGGTATTATGATTTAAATATTATAGCTCACTACTCCCCCCCTCTCTGGATACCACCGCGATAAAATACCGTCTCTGATGTAAATTATAAAAGAAAAGGGGGGATCCCTGCTTTCAATAAAAAAAATTTATAAATATTATTATTTAAATGTAATAATTACCTCCCCCCCTCTGGATACAACATTGATAGGATACTGTCTCAGCTTTCATTAGAAAAATAAGTTACTTAATAATTAACTAGGTCACTTTATAGTTCAAGCAAACATGCAAAATAACGGTAAAAAGCTTAGTGTTCCTTGAAAAAAATTGAGGGTATGAATAAGGTGGTACAAAGACAACAACAAAAATGTCGAAATTACTCAGATATACCTCAAATTATTGGAAAACTGAGTCATAGATTTGCAGTGGCATTCAATAAGATCCAAAGAATATAATTAAAAGGGAGCACACAAAAAAGCCAAAGTAGGCCAGTAGCCTATGAGAAATCACCAAATACCCAAGACAATGAACAAGTCCTAATGGGGGGCCTTGGGTCTATAAAAATATTTCAATGGTTTCCTAGGGACCTTGATATCATTTTCTTCTGTCTCCATTTTAAATTAAAAAAATAATTAACCTTTAGGCATCCCCGCTTTCAATAAAAAAAAATGAGGTATTATCATTTAAAAATGATAGCCCCCTATCCCCCCACCTATAGGCAATAATTTACAATTTATTTTTGAATCATATTTTTTAGGTAACTTCCAGTTCAATCTTTAATTCCTAAACCTTGTACATAGCTTAGTCTATAGCTAAATTTGTCACAATAGAAGGTTTTTTTTGGGATTCAGCTTGAAAATAAAATTCTTGACTACAAACGATGTAAGAAATAGCGATTGGGAAACTGCATTCGAAATTATTTGAATATGCCATGTAATATTTGGCAGGGAAAGTCACTGGTGATAAATCGCTAGGGGTGGCACCGTGATTGCGTGGTTTTCGGGGATTCGGGGACCCACATTTTTTTCGGGATGACGCATATATTTTCGGGGAAATACCCGAAAATTCGGGGATAGTGCAAGCCCTGCCTGATTTCTAATCAGAAAAATCGAAATACTAAACCACACAAGAAGGAAAAGCTCCGAATTTGCGGTTGACGCAATAAAGAATTGCCGCAAAATTAATTTGAAATCGACCGAACGCCGCCGTCTCTGTGGGCGGCGGCGTGCCTGCGGCGCGCCGGCAGCGTTACGACACTGCGGTGGCGCCTGGTCTCTCGTCGGCGGTGTTTGGTCGATCCGCCGGCGCGGCGCCGGGGTCTAGCTGGAACAAGTATCCTGAAATGGTATCTTGCATACCATCTAGCGCTTGGTCGTCATCATCAAAATATTTTCTGACACATCAGAATAGTCACTTTCTAAACTTGAGGTCATATTTTTTCACAAAATATATTTTCACTAATATATATGTATAACAATCAACAGATTTTGTAAATTTTAATTTTCACAGATGAAAAACAGTGTCAGATTCGTCGGAAATAGTTTTCGCTAATATTATTCAGCTCCGAAGTTTATCGTTGTTTTATTATTGACAACACTGTTTTGCGAATTTATTAAAACTAAAAATGCTAATAGCAGCTAAACAAAAACTCGTAGGAAACCCGGATTTTCAGGTATGAATAGACCTAAAATAGATTAAGAGGGCTAAATGTGTTTTCATTTTGGTGTCCTTGGTACTTTAAATATTTCTGAGATATTGAAGATATGCCATTTTGACAACCTGGATACACATCCACCTTTCCCCACACGTGAAAAATTATCTGGATTTTCTATGAAGAATCATCTCTTTGCTGCCAGAAGAGTGCAACTACACCTTGTGCAAGACAAAATTGCATCGACCGGGAATCGAACCCGGGCCGCCCGCGTGGCAGGCGAGCATTCTACCACTGAACAATCGATGCTTATTATAAACTAGCAGAATGGTACTTACGATAATACCCAAATGGAACTCCATACTAATGTCCTCACCAGGGGCGTAATCTGCTGTAGGGAAGACTCAAATTTGCCGCCCCCAGACCCAAAGTTAGGGTAAATTCTAGTTTACCTACTTTCAATATCTTGGAAAAGGGTTACGTTAGAAAAATGAAACTTTCAGAAATGAATCCAGGACCAAAAACATACTCTGGGAAGGTATTGCCAAGCTTCTTTGTTAATCCTTTTCTAATTTCTTATTCTTAGAAATTTGCCTACTTGACCAATTGAAATTTTGACACATCAACATTTGACCTTAATTCTCAGTTATCCGTTTTTTTTCTGTCTTTAGTTCTGAAAATGCAATTCCTGTTATTTGAGTAGAACTTTAAGCCATATCAATGTTGTTTTTTTTCAAAATTTAGGAAATGTATTTGATTATCTTTAAAACCTTATAAACTGGGATTGAGCAAAGTTGTGAAGCTCAAAACAGTTTTGTTGTACTTCATTTAAGTGGAAGATTTATTTTGCAAGGTTTCACTTTTATAACACAAAGATTTTTAAAGGCCATCAAAGGTCAGGACCCTCTAGGGGGAGAAGGAGTGGAGGTAGGTACTTCAAAATACCTTCCCGGGACACACTTTAGCCTGTGGATCCATCCCCGAAAGTTGCATTTTCCTAACTTAACCACTTTCCAAGATAGTGAAAAGTAGCTAAACTAGAATTTTACTCAAGTTTGCCCCCAAAGCCCTCAGTTACCCACCCCCCCAGCTGAAATTTCGTTTTTGCAAAAAATATTGTCAAACCTAGGCCTGCATCCTGCAAGCCTGCATAATTCAAGTATTCAGAGAAACAGGTCAGTTATCTTCAGCATATCTTTGCCTTTGTGGTAATATATGGATTCAGTTCTCACTGTCATTTTCAGTTGATTTGCAAAAATTGGCTCCAGCTTTGCCCCCCTCCCCCAAGGATTTTGAAGAAATTACGCCACTGGTGCTCACTCCAAATAAGAACTTCGACCCCGGCTTCAATTGGCTTATTGTAACTGACCTTTACAATTTTGGTGTTCAATAGCCGATTGTGGTTAATATTCACACTTGTGCTCAGCCAAACATCAATATGCAAATATTATCGTTATCTATCTATCATATTTTGCTTCCTATTTTATAAGTAGCCCTGATTGGCCTAAAATAACGATGGCCAGAAATTGATGTCTAGCTGAACAAACGCTTAAAGCTGTTCAAGTGAGGGGGACAACCCCCAGGCGCCTTCCATCATTTCACTAGCAATCGCACCCCCCCCCCCCCGCCTCTTCTTTATTGTACCTTAATATATAGGTTTTTGCAAAATAAAAAAACTTAAACAATAAAATTCTTACTTTACAATATGCAGCATTTTTTTCAATTGACCAACATTTTTTTCAATTAACCAAATTAACAATTTTAATAAAAAAAATGAAAGATAGAAAAATACCGAATTAGCGCGCCAGAAACATCCTGTGGGCGTGGTTCCCCCCCCCTGGATCCGCCAGTGAATAATGTTAGGATATATGTGCTTCATCTTTATGTCCTAAATTTTATGCAATAAAATAAGTTTCGCAAAGAAGCAGACTAAATTAATTTTAGATCTTTGCTCTATGATGAACATTACTACTCATCATATTATTAGAAGGATTAGGCTACTTTAGAAATAACATCCATTGACTCAGAAGTTTTATTTTCGTCTGCTAATGTTAGGCTGTTTCCCCTCCCTACCACAGTGACAAAAGCCAGATGCCGTTTTAAATTATCTGACCCTCGGTCATGACAGAACAACAGCTGGACAGGTGAATTTTGACGTGAAATACCTTTCATCCCTAAAGGCTCTGATGAAATCATGGAGACGTGCACAATGGGCAGCTTGCCCAGGAGTGCTACAAACAAACAACAAACAACATATGCAGCATGTTTCTATTAATCGCATTATCATGTTTACTTCCAATTATCAGGGGTGAATCCAGAAAGTGGTTTTAGGGGCACCCCCCTCCCAGAAACTCAAAAGTTACACTAATTACAGGGTTGTAAGGACGACAAATACTAATGATAAAGCCAAATTTTATCACTACCCCCCTCCCACCACCAAATATTAGTTCTGTACCCTGATTATCATCCAAATCCACAAATCGTTTCAAATAATATTCGATATCTAATACATCTGAAACTTTTTAAAATTTAATATAGGCTAGGCCTAATAGTTTTGACGGGTCAAGGAACCCCGTAACAAAAAAAAACATCAACAGATACTAAACAACAGAGAAACTTGTTAATTAGGGTTATATATGGGACCCTCAGAAAGGGGATGGGGCACATTTGAGAGTGACATGGTTATTATATTCGAAGAGCATAAAAAAGGGCATTGAGTAGCGTAGCGTTGAGTATACTTACCCCAATTGGAATTATTGAAAACACTCATTCAAACTTACTGCAGTTAATTATTTGCTTTTTGTGCTTCAAACAGGGCCGTCACGTATGGGGGGAAAGGGGACGCCCCCTTCCCAATGTTTTTGGTCACTCGGAAAAAAAAAAATAAGTCGGTAAAATCGTGGCGCGAAGCGCCACGATTTCTCCGACGCCGTGAAAATTCTTTGTTCAGTTCAATAAAGACCACGAGAATACTGACATGTCATCTACAGAAATTTTTAACTTGGTCGGTAAACGCAGCAGTTTTACCGACTCCTGCCACGATTTTACGGATGGTGCCACAATTTTCCATTTGGTTAAATAAACAGCATTAAAATAGTGACATGATATGTACCGAAATCTAAACCTCGGTTGATAAATAAAGCTGTTTTGCCGATTTATGCAGTTATTTTACATATTGTTTTTGCAACGGACATTACGCTAATTATTGACAAAAAACAGTCGGTAAAATGACCAGCCAGTCGGTAAATTTGTTAGCTCCCCCCCCCCCCCCAAACATTTTGGCAAGTAACGACACTGGTTTCAGAGCTCAATAAGCTGAAGTTCCTCCTTTTACTGACAGAAAATTTTTGGAATATTTATCAATAAGTATAAGGTAAGAATACTTTTGGTTAGTTTCAAAGGTCCTATGTTTTTTTTTTTTTTTTTTTTTTTTTTTTTTTTTTTTTTTTGAAGAAATTCACTATGATATACAAATTACGTTCAATGATGCAAAATAATTACGCTTGTTCAATAAGTTATTGCAACCATGGCCAGCGCTAGGTTTGGTGAAATGGGACAACCACCCAAAGTCCAGTGGCGGTTCTAGGCCTAGAATCGCCCTGTTTTTCTGACATTTGACATTAAATTCCTTTAATTTCACATTTTTACACTACTGTGACATACCTTGCCCCCCCTAGATTATGAAGCCTAAAACCGCTACTGCCAGGGTCCCATGCTTGCTGAGGCTTCGAGCGTATCCCTCTTAATATTGTAATATAGCGTAGGGCATAGTTCGTGATCCAGTGATCACGGTCTAACTTACAATTAAATTCCATTAGTGGTAGGCAGTGGCGGATCCAGGCCTTGGCAGAGGGTGGGACAGCTGCCCCCCGTCGTTTTCTGACATTAAAATACTTTTGTTTTATATTTTCCAACTACTGTTAAGGTATCTTGCCGACAAAAATGTATTCAATTGAAAAAAAGAGAAAAAATATTCACTACGAAAGCTGCAAATTCACTAAGAGAGCTGTGATTTCCATCACAATCTTATCTATCATAAAAAGGTTCGTACATTAAATTCAATGCATATGTCATAGTCTTTCGCGCTTCTCCTTTGTGTTATTTCTTGTCTGATTCAGTTAGTCTCAATAGACAGTGTTGGCGTATTAGGTTATTTTAAGCAAACTAGCCTATATTTCTGGGGACTGGCGTACACAAGCTCTACTACGTAGTGGCGGTTCCATGCCTGAGCAGCAGGACAGCTTCCCCCCCCCACAGTTTTTCTGATATTTGAAAATAAATTCCTTATATTTTATATTTTTACTATCCTATTAAGGTACCTTGCCCCCAGATTATGAGCCCAAATCATAAAATATGCACGCGCGAAAATGCAAATACTTGTACTTTCAAAATTTTTACCACAAATCATTGTAGCGTGCTATAATCTCGATTCCCTAAATTTTCCAAATATCGCAATGACGCGTCCCAGTGTGACCCAATATACCGATAAAATCTAATAATATCGATGGAATATGTAGTGTCAAGGGCCTCGCAAAATTTAGTTTCCCCAAGGCCCTGCACCATTTTAGCGTGGCCCTGATTGCAACTTTTTAACCAAAATGGCTGCCTTTAAACTCTAACACGATGTCATGTTTGACCAAGATGGGCACCCGGGACAAAAAAGGATGGGGGGGTCTAGTTACCCTCTGAGCAATTTCTGATCTTTAAAAGGGCACTAATGCTCGCAATTCCTTTTCGAATGAGACCCAAGTCGAAATTCCACTACCACTGGCTCGATGCGATCATCCTTGGGGTAGAAAAAATTTCAAACGAGAACGTGCACATGACACGAATGATAAGAAAATTCGCCTTCAGGAATCCAGAATTTGATGGCCTAATTTTTGTTTTTGATTTGATTTCAAAAATTAAAAAAAATTCAAATTTTTTAAGATTGGATCACTTTTTGAGGGTGTTTTTCCTGCATATGCCGTTTTTAAACTTCAGTTTTCTAGAGTTTTGGTTACTATTGGTGTGAATTGCTCTTTACTTACAGTTTGTTGAAAGGTTTGATGAGCAGTGACATTTTAAGAACCCTATTTTGAGAGAAAGTAAGAGGAGGGGCAATACGTGATCAGTGACATGCCTCCGTATATCACAAACACCCCCCTCCATTAACACAGAAGAAGCAGTCCGTGTGACACGAAAGAAATCCACGCGAGAAATCTCAAGCGGCAGAATTTAATGAAGAAGGTAGGAACGTACACAGGAGTGAAAGGGGGACTTGAAAGGCCTCAGCCCCTTCCAAGTCCTAATTTATCTTGAATTCGGGACACTTTTTACTCCAATTATAAGATACATTTTTGCTATAATTGGCTCTCTCCTGCAATCTTTGGTGATTATTACCCCCCCCCCCCCAGGAAAAAAGTATGCGTATGTGTCTGGAAAATGTATCAATAAGCTTGCGCGCTGGTATGAGAAGTAGCTTAATTAGAACTGAAACAGTTTAAACTTTAATTTCGAAACATTGCCCTCTCTAAGTTTCGTTTCATTTCAAAACTACTTGGGAAAGACTATCCGTAGAAGGCTGAAAAAAAAGACATAACACAGCACCGAAAATACAGAGACGTTCTAATGCACAAATTTTCCAGGTAGGGGGGTGGTCAATTTTACCTTGCCATGTTAACCCTTATTCCCCTAATTGCTGGCATCAGTGCAAATAATATTCAGACTTTTATAATTAACTTGGTATTAACGAGTTTATTTTTCATTTTTCAGTCTTAAAAAATTGTAACCGTTACATATCGATTTTTGTTTCAAGTGTAAATGGAAAGACAGTACGGCCTTCTACATACGGAGCGTGCAGGAGAGAACCATTTCAAAGGGTACTATGAAGCTTTTCTTGAAAAGTTATGATCTAACGGACATTTCACATTCATTTTGATGCAAGGAAAAAAATTAAACGCTCAAGATTTCAGGAAGATTCCAAATATTTAATGATCTCCATTGACTTCGGAGCTGCCAATTAAATATTACTTGCATTAGAAAATACTTTTGAAAGCAGGGATTCCTTAAAAAGAAAATTTCTTCTGAGTAGAAAGACCAAATTTACTAAAGTGCACATATTTTGAACAAGCGTCAAAAGACATTTCTTTGCATTATAAAAAAAAAACAATTTGGAAACGGAACTTACCCTTAAATGCACTGGAAGTAAAACTTGTATCTTGCTCTTGCGATACCATCTCCTTTAGCCGCTCTCGATCTCCTGTGATAAACTGCTCTTGAAAAACATGCATAAATTTTATATCATTCGTATTTAAAATGGCATCATTAATTGTCGTCAAGGGAATAATAAGTCCCAAACGAAAAGTGGTCAGCTCATGTTGGACTGTCTTATCTTCCATCTGTGTCATAATATCTTCTTGTCTTAAAATAAACGGTTTCGAGTCCATAATGGCTTGATAAATCGTCAAGTTCTTTCCATTAGAGGCTAAAAAACATGCACTTGAACTTGAAGATGTCGTTCCACTAAATCCGGGTAGCAAAGTTGGAATCCACTCAACGTAAGAAAAGGCCATCGGATCACTCGAATCAATTCTAGCAAGTTCAGATACCCCACCCGAGCGACAGAGGGGACCGACTGTGTCTACACGCCAAAGGATTAGCTCACTCTGGAAAGCTTTAATGTAAGTAGGTCCTTGGTAATGATGCGATGAAGTTAGCATTAATGGAAGCACAGGATGCGATGCCACAGTTTTTACAGTGTGGCGATGACCTGATATTCGTGTGGCATGTCTTATGCTTAATAACTGTGAAAATTGACTATTATCTTCAAAAGTTAAATGCCACAGATTCATAGTTCCGTTTGTGTGTTTAGTGACCACAGATATAACTGGTGAAGGTCCAGGAGTAAACGGATCTTCAGAGGTTAGATAATCCTCCGAAACAGCTTTAGTGGTTGTCTCATCTTCAATTATAGATACTCGACGGCAAATTTTGGTCACTGTTGGTGCTTCACTTTCCTTATCGGAATCACTTTCCAGCTCTTCTTCATCTTCTTCTCTCACTGTAAACTTCTCTCTTTCTTCTTCTTCTTCTGTAAACTTCACTGCTAAATTCTTCTCTTTTAATTTTTCAACGACTTGACTTATATCAAACTTATGACAAGCATTATACAAACAGATAAATGGAGATAAAGTAGCAGCATCCCCTTTGGAGAGAGCATTTGGAAGGCGGGAACTTAGTGAAATTCCAACTTGTCTGAATGTCCCAGGCTGTTGTTCATCAACATAATGAGCTGTCCTGGAAAATTAAACAGTGTACTCAAAATCCCTCAAAATTACATAACTCATTACACAACAGTCACAATGGTAATCGCGAACCGACTTCTTTTTTTTTCATCTGTCTGGCGAATATCAAATACATAAACCGCAGGGTATGAATGACCCTCGGAGCATTTAAGTCGGCATAAGTCTATACTTTAGACATAGGCTTATACTTTAGTTTTTTGTTATATATTAAGTGTAGATACGACTATCGCATGAAGCAGGATCACAGTAACTTAAACAGTAACTCACAGTATCAAGCATCTATGGGGTTTCTGTCCACCTAATAGCTCGTTTATTAAAATAAAATCAATGGTAATGGTAATTAAAATAAAAGTAAAATATACTACTATTATTCTCCAGTTAATTACAAATATCTTTAGTCAAGTACAAAAAATCAGCGACATCAGTTTGATATCAAAACTCAATGATACACTGAAGCTAAAAATGTCAAGCGTGGTCTTAAAATTACAGAGAAGGTAATGAGAGACTATCTAAAAAAGGGTGAGTAACATCAAGATTCAATGAAACAACATAAACTACAGTGAAAAGAATATTAAAAAGATATCGTACAGTTTACCTGGTTATTATTGATACAAGTAACTTATTTTATGTGTTCTTCATCACTCAAAATGCTGATATACATTCATCCACCTTTTCCAAATAGTGATATACATTCATCCAGCTCTTCGAAATAGTGGAAAATATTTTTCTTCCAATGTAAGTTGATGTTTATTATAAATGATCAGATAAGGTAGAAAATAATTGGATCCAAAAGCAGAGGTATCAAAGAAGCACTATCGACCCCCCCCCCCCACAAACACACACACACCCAAACGTAAATTTCAATAATGAAGATAATATTCCGATAGTTCTGTTTTTGCCCAGATCGTTAGGAAAAATTTAATATGATTGTTTATTCTCCAAAATGAATCGACTAATATCTACTAGTAAGATATTCTCTTTTTCTTTATGAAAAAGAAAAATTCTTCTTTATTCTCTTTTTCTATTTTTCATTGTGCATTGTGATTTGTGAGTGAAAACATATATCAAATAGAAATTTTTCTTTCGTTGCGTACGTTAAACATTTACATTTAATGGAGGAAGATCAAATTTTGATCTTCCTGGAAAAAATGAAAAAGGAAAAGATGATTTTGACGAAGAAAAATATTTTGATCGTGTTGCTGCAAATTTTTCATTTCAAGTAAACTAATTTTTTGTTCTGTTTTTTTTTTTTTCTCTCTTCTCTCTCTCTCTCTCTCTTTCTCTTTCTCTTTCTCTTTCTCTTTCTCTCTCTTCTCTCTTTCTCCCTCTCTTTCTCTCTCTCTCTCTCTCTCTCTCTCGCTCTCTCTCTCTCTCTCTCTCTCTCTCTCTCTCTCTCTCTCTCTCTCTCTCTCTCTCTCTCTCTCTCTCTCTCTCTCTCTCTCTCTCTCTCTCTCTCTCTCTCTCTCTCTCTCTCTCTCTCTCTCTCTCTCTCTCTCTCTCTCTCTCTCTCTCTCTCTCTCTCTCTCTCTCTCTCTCTCTCTCTCTCTCTCTCTCTCTCTCTCTCTCTCTCTCTCTCTCTCTCTCTCTCTCTCTCTCTCTCTCTCTCTCTCTCTCTCTCTCTCTCTCTCTCTCTCTCTCTCTCTCTCTCTCTCTCTCTCTCTCTCTCTCTCTCTCTCTCTCTCTCTCTCTCTCTCTCTCTCTCTCTCTCTCTCTCTCTCTCTCTCTCTCTCTCTCTCTCTCTCTCTCTCTCTCTCTCTCTCTCTCTCTCTCTCTCTCTCTCTCTCTCTCTCTCTCTCTCTCTCTCTCTCTCTCTCTCTCTCTCTCTCTCTCTCTCTCTCTCTCTCTCTCTCTCTCTCTCTCTCTCTCTCTCTCTCTCTCTCTCTCTCTCTCTCTCTCTCTCTCTCTCTCTCTCTCTCTCTCTCTCTCTCTCTCTCTCTCTCTCTCTCTCTCTCTCTCTCTCTCTCTCTCTCTCTCTCTCTCTCTCTCTCTCTCTCTCTCTCTCTCTCTCTCTCTCTCTCTCTCTCTCTCTCTCTCTCTCTCTCTCTCTCTCTCTCTCTCTCTCTCTCTCTCTCTCTCTCTCTCTCTCTCTCTCTCTCTCTCTCTCTCTCTCTCTCTCTCTCTCTCTCTCTCTCTCTCTCTCTCTCTCTCTCTCTCTCTCTCTCTCTCTCTCTCTCTCTCTCTCTCTCTCTCTCTCTCTCTCTCTCTCTCTCTCTCTCTCTCTCTCTCTCTCTCTCTCTCTCTCTCTCTCTCTCTCTCTCTCTCTCTTTTGAATAATCGGATAAGACACAAACTAAAATGAAATATTTCTTAGACACAGTTTGTAATAACAAATAAACATAAGTGTAGAGAGCCAAAACAATAGGTATCATAGGCCAAAATTCCTCTTTTTCCTCTTCTACAAATACAAACTTTGTTTATAAAGATGGTGCTCCAGTAGTTATGCTTTCGCAAGATAATTTATTAAGATTTTTTTGCCTTCAGATGAAAACCAGGTTACTGGAATTATGATATTTTTCATTATGATATTTCATTATGATATCTGACATTATGATTTTCTGTATCTGACTACTGGATGTTTGTTGTTTGTGATATGTTAATTTGCTGGAATTCGTTTAAGTTTTATAGACGTCCGAGTGCGACAGTATAGCGTCAAGTTTAATATTTATTTTTTAAAGTTTTATTTGAATAAAAAAAAAATAGTAGGAATTTTGTTCATTTTCTTTACAAAAATTAGTCAACTTGAAAGGATTCTAATGCAATAGCAAGAATACTACCAAACAAGGAGACTCCCATCCTCTGGATGAACTGCAAATAGTAAATCCACTCCCTTGTGCCATTCCTGTAGCAACTCCTCAACTTTCCTGTCAAAAGCATCTAATCCTGGTTTGGTTTGTGTTGTTGGACAAGGCGTGCTTGCTATTGAAGCAGATGAGGAGCTGAAAAATAAGCTTTTTTATGGTCGTGTCAATAGCTGATATTAGAGACTCCATAAAAAAAAATTAGGTCCGCATGTTTTTTATTTACGTTCCATGGCCCCAAAATAATTCACTATATCTAATTTAAGTCCAGATTCGAATAGGAGATAATATGATAAATTTTAGTGAAATGAAAAGATCATAGGACTCTTCATATGTAATATAACTATTACTACTACTAACAACTCACTGCAGCACCAAGCCGCCTGAGGCCAACACAGCTACGCAAGCTCACCCTCCGACCTAATCAATTCAATGTCTTCCTCTTTACACTCTTCCGAGAAGTTTTAATTTCCCTTACATTCTTCCTTGCAACCTCCTCCAACTCCATTTGGAGGGTGATCTGCTTTTTATTTGGCCCTAGATGATTGGCCGAAAAGGGCGACATTCGTCAATATCTCATTCTTCATCCACGTCCTATAGATCTCAACATTTCTCCCATTATAGCCCTAGAAAGAGCGATAGAATCACATTTTTTGTACAGCTTTCTGTTTGAAACATGGTCAGTCAGACAGGTACTCAAAAGAATTCATAGATAGTTACTCTGAAAAACATCTAACAAAGCCTCCTCCGTCTTGCGGAACGTCCATGCCTTCGATGATTTCTTGGCTAAGCCCTTGTCTTTCCTGTTTAACGAGATTACCGAGTCTGGGCAAATTCCTACAATTTGGAAACAGGGTTTCATAATCCCTTTGAAAAAGAAAAACGAAAAGCTTGGTTTTGAAGGCGTCTGTCCTTTTACTCTTACTCCTATTTTCTCGAAACTTTATGAAGGATTCCTTGCAGACTGGCTAAAAGAAAAAAATCCTACCTCTTACTGACTTGAAGCAATTCGGGAACCTAAAATCTACCTCTACTTCCTTTACCTCGTTTCTCTTATTGACCACATCGGGAAAATCCTCGAAAAGCCTAGTTCCTCGCTAAATATAATTTCCATCGACCTTCAGAAAGCATTCGACCTTGTTAACCACAGTATTTTAATTGAGAAACTTGTCAACGAGTTCAATATTGATCCCTTACTGGTGAAATTAGTTGCCTCCTTCTTAACAAATAGATCGCAAGTTGTCAAATACCAAAATCATTATTCAAATCCTCTCCCCGTCCACAATGGCATACCCCAAGGTACTCTCCTAGGTCCCCTCCTTTTTTCAGTAATTATCAACAACCTCGCAAAGGAATTTCCTTACCGTTGGAAATTTGTTGTTGACCTAAGGGTTTTTGAAAGTTGATTAAGAAATTTAATAAGTGACCCTATGAGTATCCTCAATTAAATTGGAGACGAGGCTTTGGACTTATACATGACAGTAAACGCCTCTAAGTCCATGATAATGTCCATTTGTTTCCTCAAATCCTCGCCATACTTTCTTAATCCTATCCCTCCTAAAATTTGTGTTTCCTCATTTAAACTACTTGGCGTCCCAATTTCTTCAAATTTAAAGTGGGATATCCATGTTTAATACATCATCCATATAGATAATTCGTCTATCGCCTTCCTTAAGCTCCTAAATAAATTTAGCGTCCCCCCTTCCAACTCCTTAAGAATTTACGTCTTTTGTCCGCCAGCATCTAGAGTATGCTTGTCCAGTTTGGCACCCTGATATCTCTCGCGAAGAATCGGAAAAAATCGAATCAATTCAAAAAAGGGCCTTGCGAATAATTTTCAAAGAAGGCAAGGTGCCGTACTCTCTGCTCCTAAAAAAAGCTAGTCTGAAAACCCTGGAGCAAAGGAGGGTTTCGTTGTGCCTCTGTTTTGAAAAAAATGCCATAACAAACCCTCAGACGGCAAGTATTTTCCCCAAACGTCACTCCCCATCCAGATTACGGCCGCCTCGAGCTGTTTCTGAGCCCATCCCTGCTTTGTCCCCCATTCGCTGCGTTACTTCCAGATACGAAAGAACTTTTATCCCCTTCATTACAGAAAAAATGAATAAAATGTCTCAATAGTTTCTTTTTTCCCTCTTTTTTGTTTATTAGCTGATGGTACTGCCTAGGTTCCTGCACTCATTTGCTTGCCCCCCCCCCTCTCTTTTTTTAGTTCCCCTTGTATTTTTTTTATATTTTATTTTTCGTTCTTTTTACGGGTTTTTTTTTTGTTTTTGTCCCCCCCCTTTCTTGGCCAGTTTTTATTGTTTTTAACTCTTTTATTGACTTACTGTAGTTGAATTATTGACATTTTCTTAGTATCCCCTTTAATTTAAATGTATTAATGTCTTACTCTTTTTTTTGTGTAGTGTTACTTATTCCCCCCTTTTTTTATGCCCGTTCTAATTCTTTTTCTGATCTGCATTTGTTTAAGTTTAGTTTGACCAGTTTTTGTCTTTTTAATTTTTTAATTGACTTTTTACAGTTTTAATTATTGACTTTTAAATGATTGCTCATTGTGATTTTTCTATTTCGTTGTTGTCCTTTGCATTTTTGCCAGTTTTAGTGCAACCATTTATATTGTCGACCCCAAAGTCCAAATTCGGCCCTTTGTGGGCTTATGATAGCGATCTTTTTGAAGTAAATATCTTATCTTATCCATGTTTTAGAAACATAATTGACCACTGTCATCACTGTAGCTTCCAATATTCTAATCTTGGTTCACAGACCTCCTTTACCATTCTTCCAACTGTGAAGAAACACCCAGACCCTTGTCTATTATACTTTTAATATCTCCACTGTATCCATTATCTTAACTTTAATACTACCCAGGTAAGCGAAGTGAATATAATAGAAATTGTTTGCGAATTTGGAATTTTATGTTTCTTAAGAATGTGTTTCTATAAAAAATTTCTGTTTTCAAAAGACTACTTTTTCTTACGAATTTTAGTCAAATAACTAATCATGAGCGACAATGAACCGTATGTCTCTTGTACCACCAGCGTACTAGCCTACCTTACTAACAGCGCACAACACCACCAATCTTGACGTCCACCTTTTAATAACCTCTCCTCGATTTGAAGATATTCTATTTTCAATCGATACGAATCATTTCAAAAACCATATATTGCGGTAACCAATTATTATTAAAATATTAAATATAATGCATATTATTCTGTATTCTCTGATCACATACAAATTTTAATTACCTAAAAACGATGTCATAAAAGTTCAGCCTTGTCTTGTCTCAAAGTTCAGCCTTGAAGTGAAGTATTTCATTTCACAGCAAAATAAACAGGAATAACGACTCTACGCTTTCCTACTAATGGAGCTTACCTTAAACCAGAGGGCGTGGAGGCTTCAAGGCCGATTTCATTAAATATATCGTCAGGTTTAGGCGAAGGCTTCATAAACTTTGTCAAGTCTCCAGTGGTAGCTCTCATTGATCTCTTTGTTAGTCCCAGGTCTGATTGGGGTGTACTTGTTTGTTGAGTATTCATTTCATTTTCCACATCAACATCTAATTCGTTTGCAAACTCCTAAAATTGAGAAACACTAACAGATAAAAACGTATTTCATCTCTTCTTCTTCTTCTTGACACTTTCGAACAACCACCGGAATCAAGTTCCAAACCATACAGTGTGTTACCGCAGTTGAGTCCTAACTCTGGGTTCTGTATTACCAAACTGATTCGTCTCACAGAGTAACTGTAGAAAAGTAGAAACACCATCTATACTATCTATATCACCATCTATATAATATCTGACATTCAAAATTAATTTTGGAATTAAAAAGGATTCACAAATGCTTCAAGGTCTAAGTATTTTACGCAAATTCTAGACTGTAAAGAAACAAAATTTACAGTATTCCAGTTCAGCATCGCCATGGGAATCAACTTCTAACAAGCCATGGTTTCCTCAGCAATGTTGCTAATTTCACAGACTTTGTTTACAAGTCAAAGAACTTATTGGACGACACGCATAAAAAAGGAAAGAAATCGCGGCGTATGCTCTCTTATGGGGACCATATTAAAAAGAAGCGCTGCCCCTGTCTAAATATACAAGTCCCCTTAAACCCCCACCCCCAAAAAAGAAAATTTTTCTGAAAGTTTTAATGTCATCATCCCATCATGAGACAAAAAATTACAAAACTCCTAATATCTTAATGGAACCTACTGATTATATGCAATAGCTATGAGAAATACTTGGTCACCTTCAGGCATAATAGTTTATAACAAACATATACACTCTTGAAAGCATCGAAAAAACAACTGACTGATTGTAAAAGTACTCAGGAGAAATACTCGCTTCATTTACCCATGGTGTGACATCATCTGACTTTTTCAGATGAGCAATCAACGGCGCGTTACGGATATTTACCAATTACATATAAACAAAATTGATGTGACGAAAGATAGACTTCATCAGGCTAAAAATCAAAAAGGTGCGTCTGAAACTTTCGGCCGAAAATGACTTGGAAAGTGAGAACGGTTCTTCTTGTGGATCCTTAGTCACTGTTCAAAATTGTATTCATATTTTTCTTCATAATGGATAGAAAAGACTTGTTCATGATTGGGACAAAAATTTCCAATGTCACGTCTCCATCTGAAAGACGACCTACCTTTACTTTACTTATATTATACCTAAATAAAGCCCACGATTTGATGTTATGCAATGTAAATCCTTGGGCAAATGAGTGTCCCCGCTAAACACCTAAAAAATTATTTTCGCTAACAATCATACAATTAGGATAAGCCCGAGAGCTCTTCCGTTTTTAGCATGGCAATTTTACTTGAAAATATATTTCGTTGAATGAAAAATGAATTTCTTCAATGTAAAGTGTAATATATTACTCAAAATATTTTGCAGTTTCTGATCATTAATGATGAAAAAACAGGCGAATCTATCCAACCCGACCCATTAGACGTACTAACCTCGTCTAGAATCCGTGTATGGTAAAAAAAGAAGAATTTCAACTATTTTCTTTTAAATATCTACAATATTGTCAATTTTATACACATACACAAAATTTTCTGTTCAAATCGGAAGTAATTACAGTGTAGACTTAATTTGAATAAGAGACTTTGGAGTAAATCAGCACCGATGAGGCATAATCTGTTGAATCAAACTTTAGTCCGCCACCGTTGAAAGTAAGTACATCCCATAATTAGCTAAGACCTCTAGTTTCTCATCAAAATGACTGGCAAGAACATTTCCTATAGCTCTTACACTACCAAAACGCTTTTTTTTTTCCTTTGGAGGGGAGGTAAAAGTAGTTTTAATAAAAGGCGAAATACATACACAATTTTAAAAATACAGACTACAATTCCCAAGGGACTAACAAGCATTTGTTTAACAAGTTTTAATAAAGAAATGGGGAATCCAAAAAACTCTAATTATTTCCCTGAATTTATGTAGTTTATGTATATGTTTGCGCCTCCCCAGAATCTATGACCAGCTCCGGCTGATTTGGAAAAAACGCATACATAAAATACGAAAAATGGTTGTCAGTTACATTAAACCAAAACCGACGTCTTAAAAAACTTGTACATACAACTAATACACATATCTATTATTAAGCTAAAAAAAAGGTTATTATGCTCATTAGCCATTTAGTGGTTACCACTAAACAAACTCAAACTGCAAGAACTTTATATACATCCATTGGTCTGTGCCACGACGGCATAACTATAACCAATAGACTATTATCAGGCAAACTCCTTCCAAAACAATCCAACAGTCGGTAATCATTCTTTATACAACCTTTGGTTAGAAAAACGGAAACAGTAGGAATCGTTATCTCAGCTTAGAAGTATATTTTTTATCCATTGTCATAAAGTATTATATAAGACAGTATTAAATACAGAGGTATGACATAGGTATAACAATCCTATACCCAAAAATCTCTTTCCACGGATATATATGGGTCAACATTAATTGCAAAACGGAAAAATGGGTCAAAAAGAAAATCCTGAAAAACAAGGGGTTTATTGCCGCTAGGAAGAAAAGAAGAACAATCGAATGACTGTTTAATCTGTATGCGATCGGGCGTCCTCATCATTGATAAAGACAGAACCTAACCACAACAAATCAAACAGTTTGTGGTAACGAACTGTAAGTAAGGAGCGACCCCGCTGAATAGTAAATGAAACTCTAAAAAAGGGTAATTTTGATACCAATAGATACATCAAGAGAATCAGATTTTTATGCTGATTTCAAATATATAAGTTTCATCAAGTTTCGTCTTACCCATCAAAAGTTACGGGCCTGAGAAAATTTGCCTTATTTCCGAAAAAAGAGTGAAACACCCCCTTAGAAGTAATAGAATCTTAATGAAAATCACACCATCAGATTCAGCGTACCAGAGAACCCCACTTTAGAGGGTTCAAGCTCTTATCTGAAAAATGTAGAATTTTGTATTTTTTGCAAGAAGAAAGATCACGGATGCGTGTTTATTTGTTGTTGTTTTTGTTTTGTTTTCCAGGGGTGATCATATTGACCCAGCGATCCTAGGATATCGCGGAGAGGGCTCATTCGAACGGCAATTAAAAGTGACAGTACCCTTTTTAAGTGACCAAAAAACTTGAAGGGCAACTAGGTCCCCTCCCAAGCTCATTTTTTTCCCCAGAGTCACCCGATCAAATTTTAAGATTAAAATTCAAGCCATGTTGTTCAACATACTCGAAAAATCTAATAACTATGTTTTTGAGGATGACTTTCAGTTGAAAAAACTTGTTTTTCAAAATTTAGTTTTAAAAAGGAAGGAATCTAAATTCCAAAAAAAAATTTGGAAGTCAAAGCTATAAGTACAATAGTTGCTCCATGAATAAAACCACGAAAGTACAATATATATTGCAAAAAAAAACGAGATATTTCTATAAGCTTCCTAGAAGTATCTATACTATTTAGTGCTATTTTATCTGTAATTTTATAGAAGTATTTTCCTTTTTTTAAGAAGTATCTTATTTTTTTTTGTTATGGTTTAGATTCTCTATTGCTGAGCACTAGTGAGGCCTTGTTGTATAAAACCGAAATAACCGGTTGATTGTTCTGCCTTTCTTCCAACTGGTCATTAATCCGTTGTTTTTCCAGATTGTCTTCATTGGTTCCGTCACGGCAGACTAGTTCGGCTTTAGCAATTTTAAATAAAATAAAAGTTCAAAATAGGTATAAAATCCTTTTTAATATACAGTGTATAGAAATTCACAAAAATACCAGATATTTCGGTCACATATACAGATGATACTGACGTTTCTACTTATGATTTCTACAGTTTTACTACTGATGATGGTCACTGTACATGTGACCGAAATATCTGGTATTTTTGTGAATTCCTATACACTGTCTATTAAAAAGGATTTTATCCCTATTTTGAACTTTTATTTTATTGTCATGAAAAGGCAGTGTGGTCTCCGAATTTTTCTACGAGATATTTTAAATATTATTTGCTTTGGAGAAAGTTGCTTATTCGTTAAGATCAAACTTGTTTTCTATTCAAAAGAAAACAAGAGGGAGACAAAACGCCAGAGGGAGGCAAAAAAAATTTGTCTTCTCAAAAATGCTTACTTGGCACAATCTTTCATTCATGGACATAACGTCAGTCTGTTCCTATACTTTCAGAAAAACTAGCCCCAAACTGCTCATCCACCACAATACAGTTAAATTAATAGATAAGGCTATTAATCGAATCTAAGTAGATCATAAAATTAAAATTCAATAAAAAAACAATTCTGGACTGAGAAAAAACTAACCTCTAAAAGCTGTTCAATTCTCATAGTAAAATACATCTCCTTGTTATTCATCCAATGCAAAACAAAAAGATCCTTTGCTAAATCCGACGATGAAAACGATGGAGACATAGGAATGTCTGAAACACAGAAAAAATCTTTCAAATCATTAATGTACATAATAAAAATTTACAAAAGAAAGTCAGAAGGTGTTCAGAGAGGAGAGCTTCAAACTCCTGAAGTTAGTTTTCAGGCCAAAAATTAAAACATATTTGGGCAATTTTAAATACATTGCGCAGTTTTACATGCTTTTCGAAACTTCCCTGGCCTAGGACGAGTGTCCGAAGTGCCTCTAGTACTTTACGAAGTTTAAACACAAGGTTTTATCGACTCCAACCTCAACTTAAAGGAATCAAAAAATAGCTGGAGCAGCCCAATCAGAGAAACGGATTCAGATGAATATATAGCTCCAAAAGAATATACTCTTTAGAACCTTTTCCCAATTAGTTTCCTCGTTCAAGTAATCAAAGCGAGCTGTCTGTAAAAGTGTTGGTTACACCACCTTAGCAAGCGGTAAAACAAGAACGGAAAATCTCCCGTAAGTCTGAGGAGCTTACGGTTCAACATATTCCCCTCTAACATCTTAACTTCAAATGCCAAGTGAGGCGGGAATTACCTGGTCCTGCTGGAAGATCAAGAACATTAGGATTACGAAATCTCATGAGAAGGAGGTGAGTTGGTGCACTTGTGGAAAATATTTGCTGACGTAACATCCTTTGAAGGTAGCATTTGGTTTTTGGTTTCAGTTCTTTTTACTAGAATTACTGAATTAGTTCAATCAGAATATTTTATACAGCGTTTGTCAAAAATGTAAATAACAGTTTGCATCTTGCACAAATCAGCTTCTTTCAAGTCCTGGCTCCGTTCCTCCATTCCTCAGATTCACACCTCAGATTAACCTTTAGCATACCCTTTGTTTCATTGGAATCAAACCCAAATAGGTCCATATTGTGCCCCTTTAATCACCAATTTATGATGTTAAAAATATGTTTATTATAGGATATTCTGGTCAGGATTAGCATCACAAACTGAAATCAAATCCACTGAAAAAAAAAGCTATCCTATTTTGGAACCTTAGATTTTCTGCTGTCTTTCACTAAATTATGACTTGAATCACCTGGTTTTAACTCAACAGCGTGCTACTAAAATTAAATATATCCAAGCAAAAAACCACTTTAAAAAATCCACCAGAAATAAGGCCAGATAACGACACAAATCTAAGTACATTTTCATTATCAGCGATTTTTTCTATAATCTAGAGAGTTTTGGGTGACTTGTCTCATTATTTTCACCCACGCCAGTGACAACCCTGGTTGAACAAGAGATTCGAAAACTAAAGCGTAAAATATTACCTGTTTCAGCATTGACACTGGCACTTAGGTGAAAATGCCTCGATCTGCTTGTAAAAGCATCTATATCTGGCAATTGGGCGTCACTAATGCTATAGGAGGAGGCCAAGGTTGGCAACGTTTTAAAACCAGGATCACAAAGACCATCTTCGTGGTAGCCTTCATCTTGACGGGTTTGGAAACAATTCCTGAAAAAAAAGAGGGTTTATAGCTGTGATATAAGGACAAAATACATATTTTTTCTTTCGTCTTTCGTTTACTCAGTCATATTTTCAGAAGAAAGAGCAATAAAAATTACCTGCTACGCCGAGGATTAATTAAATAGTCTTTTTATGTCAAACTTGCTTCAAAAAATCAACAAAATTTGTCCGTTTAATATTTGTACATTCTTATACGTTATGCATCAAGTCAATATTTATCCGTCATTTGAAAATAAAGGTTTTGACAACATTTTGCATTTGTTTATTTGAATAGCTATTGTACCGTAGCAGTAAAATGAACGCTAAATTATGCTACTTTTACAATTACAAGAGAAATAAAAAATGAGAGAGATAAAAGATCACTCGTTAAATACGCTTACAAAATACAAGGAGTTCACTAATCTGTTCGTATAGCATTTAACGGGTTGTAGTTTATTCTGATACCTAGTAATTCTGCTGGTCTGTACAGATGGTGGAAATATAGATCAGTGCTTCTCGTTTGCTAATAGCGCTTTCCCAAATGTCAGTATTAAATCACGTCTTCGAGCGAACAATGTGATCAAGTTCAAGGGTCCAAGAGCACCTTCGTGGTTGTTGAAGCAGGGTCCGAATATTATTTTAATAGCACGTTTTTTAATATATTCTAGTTTTGCTGACATGTGAGCAGTGTTTATGCTTGAGGAACTCAAATGGGACAGCAATATCGAGAATAGGCCTAATATAGGTTATAAACGCCAGTAAGAGCTGGCGATCCGAGAAGCCTAACCTGCGTACACTTGTTAATCTCTAGATAGAGTAGTGACATTTGCGTGCAATATTGTCAACATTCAGCTGAAACGAGCAATCACATGTAAATGTTACACCTCGGATTGTTGCAGAGGAAACAGTTGGAAACAGCACATCTGGGATTGTAATGTCCTGCTTAAACGGATTGAATCGTAGAACTTTTGATTTATGTTCATTCCCTTGTAGACCATTTGATTGACACTGGATGAGGAAGTCCGTGAAGAGAGTCAGGTCAAACTGCTGCTTTGCAACCGCATTCTGGACTGTGTACTTGAGAAGTGCACACGGACTTCTAAAGCAGGTAATTTTAATGACAAATTACCAAAATTGTTTCCCAGAGGTTACCAAGAAGGTATGTTCCTCAGATAAACCTTACATTAATGAAAAAACAAAAGGAATAATCCATTTGAAACTAAAACTTTTTCGCCTCGGAAAGAAATAGGAAGCCTTAACCCTCCGTAAGCAAATTAAGAAAAAAATCCGCCGTGCTGCTTTGCGTTATGGTAAGAATAAATTAAATTACTTAAAACAGAGCAAACCTCAGCAATGGTTTAAGAAATTGAAAGAAATAGGGGGTCGCTTGTGCAAGAGCCTTGATTTTCTTCTGGATGAACCACCTGAACAGACAGCCAATACGCTTAATAAACACCTAGCTAGCATTGTGCAAACGTTCCCCCCTCTCTCGGAAAATCAGCAAATCCGTGAAACTCCAAAAGATAAAATCCCGGAAATTTTTAGAATCAAATAATAGAAAAAATACAGAAACTGAAAAAAACTAGTATTTGTCCTATTGGTATCCGAATTGATCTAATAAAAGCATTCCTTGATGAACTATCAACGCCCCTTGTTAATATTTTAAAGCTATTAGTAATTCCGGATGTTACCCGTCGTGTTAGAAGCTAGGCTATATTACTCCAATCCAAAAGAAGGGAGGCATGAAAGATTTTACTGGAGTCTGATCAATCACCTTAACCCCATTTTTTTCAAAAATGTACGAGGGTTTCATAGCTAACTGGTTAAAGGCAGAGGTTCTTGAACTTATTGACTTACAGCAACTTGAAAACCTGAAGGAGATTTCTACTTCACATTATCTTGTTAGTCTTCTTGACATTGTTCTTAAAAACCTTGAAAACCCTGATACTTGGTTCAATCTTTTATTAATTGATCTCCAGAAAGCGTTGGACCTAATTGACCGCAATATCCTCTTAAATAAACTGCTGACGGAGTTTCAAGTGAGTCCCTTTCTAGTTAAAATTGTTGCTTCCTTTTTAACAAATCATTTTCAAGTGCTTAAATATAAAAATGTTTATTCCGATCCCTTCTTATCTTTTGTGGGGTGCCCCAGGGAACTCTGATGGGTCCCAATTTATTTCTGATAATGGTTAATAGCCTCACGACTGACCACACGGAGCGATGGAAGTATGTCGACGACCTGTCTGCACTTAAGGATTGTCGACGAAATATAAAAAGCTCAATTATGACATTACTTGACGATGTCATGCAGGCGGCTTCTTTGTCAAAGATGATAGTTAATGCTAATAAATCGTTAGTTAAGACAGTTATCTTTTTTAAGTCACCCCCTTCTTTCATAAACCCCATTCCTCCCAAAATCTCTGTTACATGCATTAAACTACTTGAGTTCACAATAATTGCTGACTTGAAGTGGGATGCCCATGTTCAAAATATCCTAAAACAAGCTTCCCCTTCGGTTTCCCTTCTAAAACTTCTGTTAAAATTTTCTTGCCCCCTAAGGATCTTCTCCAACTTGGTATTGTTCTTTTATTCGGCCAATACTGGAGTTTGCTTGTCCAGTGTGGCATTTTGGTCTTTCTTCCAAGCATATTTATAAGATTGAAAATGTCCAAAAACGAGCAGCACTTAGAATCATAAATGGTGAAGGGAAGGTTCCATATCATTATCTACTAGGTAAGTTCAAGCTCACCACGTTGGCCGAGAGAAGGAACCTCCTGCCTTCGTTTCGGTACCAAGACCCTGTCTGTTCCTCGATTACGTTCCATCATCCCCGAACCCTACCTTCCCACCCGCAACAGACCGTCCCGTATAAAATCCCCAAAAAGTCCCCAAACTGACTCCCATCCCCGCTAAACATGAAAGATATCGGAAGAGTTTTGTTCCGAGTTTTGTTGAGTTATATAATAGCCAGGTAAATTAGTCTTTAATTTTATTGTTATCTATTTATTTTATTTTTTCTTTTTGACTTTTTAACTAAATTTTTGACTCATATTTTTTTCTATATTTTCATTAATTTTATTGTTTTTTTTTACTTTCTAATTAAGTGATGACCTTTTTCATGTATTTTTTGTACAATGAATTATGTTTGACGTGAACGTCACGTTCTTTTGATGATATATATATATATATATATATATATATATATATATATATATATATATATATATATATATATATATATCATATAATTACATAAAAGAACGTGACGTTCACGTCAAACATAATTCATTGTACAAAAAATACATGAAAAAGGTCATCACTTAATTAGAAAGTAAAAAAAACAAAACAAAAAAAAACAATAAAATTAATGAAAATATAGAAAAAAATGAGTCAAAAATTTAGTTAAAAAGTCAAAAAGGAAAAAAATAAATAGATAACAATAAAATTAAAGACTAATTTTCCTGGCATACTATATAACTCAACAAAACTCGGAACAAAACTCTTCCGATATATTTGCCAAATTTGAATTTTACGTCCAAAAAAAGCACTACATATATATATATATATATATATATATATATATATATATATATATATATATATATATATATATATATATATATATATATATATATATATATTTATATTTATATGTATATATATATATATATATATATATATATATATATATATATATATATATATATATATATATATATATTTTTATATATATATATATATATATATATATATATATATATATATATATATATATATATATATATATATATATATATATATATATATATATATATATATATGTAGTGCTTTTTTTGGACGTAAAATTCAAATTTGGCAAATATGGTGTGAAAGAAATTTTTAAAATTCTATTCTATTCTATAAGTGCAGACAAGTCGTCAACGAACTTAAAACGCTCCTCGAATTTTGCTATGATTGGATTGATGACGGCAAAGGATAAAAGAGCAACTAGTTTCATTCCTTGGGGCAGCCGGAGGTTAGTTCTGGCCACTCAGAGCAGATATCTTCGGTAAACAAAGGATGAACTGATTGCCGTCTCCCCCGTAGAAATTCTCTCACTAATAGTAGTATTTGATTTTTAGCTCCCATCTCTTTCAGATTTATTAATGCAGTCAGGTGTTTGATAAGGTCGAATGCTTTTATATAGTCCGCCAAAAAAGTAAATCGACAATACTATTAGAAGTGTCCAGCCACTTAAAGATTAAGTGGTACATTTACACTAGATATACTGGCGTCCTACTGCCTACAACCATATTGGTACGGACCTATCGAAGGCGCAATTTGTTATAACAGAGAACGGCAGATAGAACCCTTAGCTACCTTCGCTAGGTTGGGAGTTATCGATATGGGACTAGGGCGATTTAACATTCGGTATGACACGGACATACGTGCCTTTCCACATCTCTAGAAATAATTGTTTTGAGAAAAACTGGTTCATTACTGATGCAATTGGCTTGGCTAGGCAAGGTAAGTATTGTTTCAGTAATTTAACGGGGATTTCATCTGGGTATGAGGCAGTTGTTACGTAACCGTCCGATTGCAAATAGAAAACTGACAGTTCTGACACCTCTACGATTCCGTCCATACTACAGTTATTAATGATGTCACTCATTTGTTCGTCATTTATGGCTGGGTAAGTAGTACAACTTTGAGCAAAACTTTGTTAGTTTCAGAAGCCTTGATTGAACTACCATCTGGGTTACAGATTCCTACTTCAGTTCCATTCTTATTTCAACTAAGCCGTTTTACCGCGTCATGCCATTTGTGCGAATCTGACTTTAGGAGTGGAGTTACAACACTAAAAAGAATAAATAAAAAACTTTGGGCGTGAAATTAAAGACCCAGATAAAACCTAAATAAGCAGTCTCATTGCCCTAAACATGAGAAGGTATATCCCCCCCCCCTCCCGCTCTTTACACTAGCTAAGCTTCGACTTCATCAAAACAATAAATACTCTTAAGCCTGTATTTTTCGTTATTACCGTACTTCAAGAATAAATGTGCTCAATAAGGTATGTCAGTAAGTATGACTCAAATTAGGTTCTCAACATGACCAAAAATTCTAAAAAAAATTACTTCAAGAGACTGAGTCCAACCCAGAGCATATCTCGGCTATAGTAAACCAAAACATGTTAAGTGACCTATATGTTAAACTGAAATTTCAATTTAATATCCTTGAACAGAGACAAATTTGATTAGAAATGTTCAGTCCGTTTTTTCCAAATCTTCTGTATCTAAAAAGATTATTTTTCCAAATATATGTTGGATGTTCTTTTGTCACTTGCAAAGATAGTTTTAAAACATTTCCTGTTCTTGTTGCAAAATCCTTTGTTTATATTAGTAAAATGACGTAATAAATCATCTACCCGAGCAGCAGAGATTTTCATTGGGAATGAAAACACTTAACAAACATAACTTAAAAAAGAGAAAACAAAGAAAAAGAGACATGGTTCTTTACTGCAGTCCAGACGCAAAACCTCATCATAAATACACGAAAAAAAAACTAATAAATCTTCAAGAAATCAAAAATATCTAAAACTATAATTTGCATGAACGACTGATCACTGATAGCACACAACACAGAACTCATTTTTTGTTTTTCGGCTCTACTTTAAAACGTATGCCGTGTAATATACTGCCTTTTGAATTTGCGCAGCAGATTTGTAGGCACTTCAGTGCAGGAGACACATAGACGATTAGTGTTAAAGTAAACAAAGTTCACTTTATGTAACAAAATAATCTGTTCTTTTGTATTTAAGAAAAAAAAAAGACACATGATGGGGATTGAGTTACACCTAAGAATATGTTACATGGTTTTAAGAAATAATAACCGATAATATAACTTTAAACTAGAACTACTTACCCTGTGAAGCCAATGCCCCCCCCCCTCCCACACAGTCATACGGGTTGACAAAAAGCCAAGCTTCACAAATGATGTTTTCTTTTTTTTAGCGTCACACTTATACTACAGAAGCGGAAAAACGTAATGACAAGAAATTGTTTTGAAAAGCATAAAAATTTCTTCCCATGCATTGCTAACTACTAACAAGTATTTGTATCTTTTGCCATATTCAGCAAGCAGATAAGAAAACTGAGCCCCGAACTCCCTTTTTTCTAATTTAAAATAATATATGTTTTGAATCTTCACTCTGATTGGTTAATAACAAAGAAGACGGTTGAAAGGTGAACGTCGCCCTCAACAAATCTCGAATAGGAGAAATTATTGGTGCTATAGTCGAGCCTAATTTTGATTGTATCCACAACTATGTGACTATAATATGGCTCGAGCATAACTGTAATATTATTTGAAAAAAAAAAAATGGATTCTGTTAAATTTAATACTGAACCCCCCAAAAATTATTGAGATAGCCTATAAAACATTAATTCATGACATAAAACCTTAGATGTTTTAGTCTCTCCACAAGTTTTTGTTTCTGCCGCTGACTTTTCGATTTCAAATGCGAGTCACATGGTACGGCAAACGTAGATGTCGAGGAAATCCCATCATTTGGCAACAATGTTTCAGACCATATACGACACACATTGTCCTTGCAAGAAGTAACCAAAATATTGCCGATAAAGCCCCTATAAAAAGAAGATAATAAATAGAATTGAGGGAACAAATTCTTTGGAAGATAAACTTACGAATGCATCAATATAAAGTTTCGTGAAAAAAAAAACATTATAAATACTGTTTGTCTTGCATCATCTTTGGCTCCTATGTTATTCCTAATACTCTTAGTAAAATTCTTGTGATTTATGAATTGATGAATAAATGCATTATTCATTCGTTATAAATTATTTCATCCGTTACAATTTATTTAATTATTCATAAAATAAATTAATTATATATTATAATAAATTTATAAATATGTTTCTTCTTCTTCTTTCTTTTTCACTGTCAGATTTTCAAGACAATACCTTCTAATATGAAGTATAAAACCACGAATTAAGCTAAAGAGGAATACATCAAAAAGAGTAAGTTGAATTTAAATTAAGATAAAATATAGTATCGGTTATTTATGATAATTAAGATACATAAAACAAGAGCTTAGAATAGATATTAAGGACAGGGGAGTGGTTGGAGACTCGGAATACAGAGCTATTCAAGCGTGGAGCAAAACAAAACCCTTTAGTCCGTTCAAAGAACAAAGTTGTAGTGGACAAGGAAGGAAACACGCTGGATGGAGAAAAACCATAAAGCCTAAATATGTTAATATAAAGTTTTGTTCAAAAGTAAGTACAGCTACAAGTATAGGTGTACATAGGTATAATCCTTTTCTGGGGGAGGAGGAGGGGAGGTCAAACATGAATAGATGCATTTTTGGGGCAAAATTGCTTAATTCCTCCAGAGAGAAGCGATCCAGCCAATATCGGTTAGGGAATCGTCCCATTCCTACCTAGGAACAGGTATGATTAAAAGGCTAGTTTGAGTAATCTATGCAACAAGAGAATAATGTGTTTCCAATGGAATGACCGTAGGGTTATGGTCAATAGGATAGTTATGATCAACTTACAAAAAATGGTTTATTAATTTCTTTTTATTTCTGCTTTCTTTTAAAGCAGAAAGCCACCAAATACTTCTTCATCAGAAATTCCCTCCTTCACTCCCCAGAATCCGAATCAGGCTACTCTCGGCTTGAAACGTGGTTGGTATTATATTTTCTTTGTTCACCACCCTCTTTCTTCCTCTCTTTCTTGAAATTCAAATAATAAGACTCAGAACTAAAGCGATTTTCCTTCAAGAGAAAATCTCCTATGCTATCTAGTGACATAAAGTTTGGCATTGATAATGCCAATAAATATCAAGACTAATTTGAGAATTCTTCTAAAATCGCCGGAAAACTTATAAGGAGCGTAAATAATTTTGGAAAGTTTTACTATACAATAAATGGATATCTACTCAAATAAGTGCATACAAGTGGAGGTATATAACAATTTGGATCACCCTTATACATCTTATAGAAAAAAATAATATATTTTAATATTTCTATATGTTTTATCAAAGATAATCTATATATAAATATATGATTTCCAAAGATAGTCCTTGTCGGCCAACCGTCTAGGACCAAACGAAAAGCAGGTCGTCCCGGAATGGAGTAGGATTATGTCGTAAGGAAAGATTTAAGAAAAATGGGAACTTCTTGGGAGGATACCTCCTGGAAGAGGAGCGTGCGCAGCTCTGTTGGCCTCAGACGACTTGATGCTGCAGTTAGTAGTAGCAGTAGTATATATACGCACTGTGAAAAATGTCCTTCTTCGGCAAAGTGTTGAGACCACTTGAGTTAATTAAAAAGTGAACAGAGTAACTGAACGTATTTTGCTTCTTTTATTTCAGGTAATAGAACTTCTGACGAATTCTAATTTGTAATAAAGCAATGGCACACTTCAAGAGGAAGGAGAATATGATGAAATTATTTAGAAAGTTAACATAAAATTGGGAAATGGAAAGAATATTTATATCTAATAAGACTTCTATAGAACGAGCCGCAAATTACTTTTCCAAAAAATTTTTGCAGCACCATAAAATGGATTCTTTAAAGAGAACAAAAAAGATTATCAAGGTTCAAAAATGGCTCTGGATTATCTAGTACAGAAAATGTTCATAGGTACTTACTTAGGCATATATTTTGAGGTAGCTCTCCAAGAAAGACTAGTAACTGGTACTGGATGACTAAGAAGAATGTAACTAAACGAAAGACTACATTTTTGCGAATGGGCCTTGGCTGTATGATCCCCTTCTTCAACCACAAAGTTTACTAGAAAAAAACACGAATAAGTAGGAAAAAGAAATAGCAGTGAGGAACAGCGAAGCTTTATTTTCACTTCCCTTTCCCTTATTGAGTTCTTCCTAAATTCCACACTTAAGATTAGTTAATTTGTTTCTCCTCATATATATATATATATATATATATATATATATATATATATATATATATATATATATATATATATATATATATATATTAGAAATATACATATATATATATATATATATATATATATATATATATATATATATATATATATATATATATTAATAACTGTGCTATTATACTATACTATATATATATATATATATATATATATATATATAGTGATATATATATATATATATATACTATATACTATATATATATATATATATATATATATATATATATATATATATATATATATATATATATATATTATAATATATATATATATATATATATATATATATATATATATATATATATATATATATATATATATATATATATATATATATATATATATATATATATATATATATATATATATATATATATATATATATATATATATATATATATATATATACATAATGTGCTTAACTTCAAAATTCTGATATGCTTAATTGGTAATTTTAGCTTAAATAATATTCTTCACAAAAATTTTCTTTAGCACCTGCACAAAAGAAATTAGTTAAAACACTTGCGTAAACAGCCAAACACTGGATCTTTTGGTCTTCTAGCCTGGTCTTTAAATCAATAAGAAAATAACGTCATTTAGTTATTTTCTATTCGCAGCTATTAGGTACTTATAGAAAAATGGCAATCGTGTATTTTTTTTTTTTTTTGTATTCATACCATCTTCGTGTTTTCACCTCCTCATTTCTGTCTGTTTAACTCTGGTCAAAATCCGTTTTGCTAAAAATTTGTCGAAATCATTTGACATTTTAGCAGTAAAAAATAATGTTCAAACTACTGAAACAGCATGTCCTTTTTTTAAAATGATATATATCCTCCAATATTGCATTGAACACAACCTAGAAAATCTGAAAAAGCGAGGCCTGAACATTAATTTTTTTAGAAGTTTCAGCCACTTCTAGAATTTAAGCCCCCCCCCCCCCTTTGAATTCACACATTCTGAAATATTCCCCACTTACATTCATATACTGCAAAGAACCACCTCAATTTCCATGCCTTACTCAAGCCCATATTCGACGTCTTAAATTAATTCGTTTTTTTAATATTTTCAAAGAAAATAAAGGCATAGGACCCAAGGGCGTATGCAGGATTTTGTTCCGGAGGGAAGATGGGTTACAAAATGCATAAACATTTGTTTATATGCATTTTTTTTTTACGATTTGGCCACAAATTTCAGGGGGCGGTGGTTCAAACCCGGTAGCCCACCCACCCCCCTGGACACGGCCTTCAAGGGAGTCATCATAATTCTTGCACTTTTAAATATGAATTGCTGATAAAATATACGGGTAGGTGAGCACCGAGGTTAAATTAACATAAAACCAACTATAGCCTACGTCATATTTAAGGCGAGACATAAAATTACTTATCTTCTCCTCCTAGTCTTCTTGGTTTTACATACTACTCACAATATTGTTTCTATTTGTGCTGTTCATAATTTGCGTTATATTCTTAATTAGTAGTGTTATTGATTCTTTATCATTTTCAAGATTCAATAAGATGCCACGCCCAAATTTTTATGGTCTTCGTATATTAAACGTCATCTAAAAAATGAATCAAACCAAAATAAGTAACTAAAACCTCTGTAAACGACTATTTTGGATATCAAAAATTACAGAAAACTGTTAACTGAACCACTGGGATACAGTAGCAGATGTTGATAACGTCAATCCTCTGGGGGTGGGGGTCTGAATACCCTTAAAATCAATTAAAATCTACGAATCTACTACACAGGTAAGGTTTTCCATTCTTGTTAAAATTATTAAAATTATTCCCAGGGATCACACTGTCACAAAATTTAATAATTTCGTATATTCTCGAAAAGAATATGTGTCGTTCACTACAAGCACTAATTTGAAAATTTTCCGCAGCTTTCTGAACCCAAAAATAAAAGTGAATAATAGGATAATAATATACTCACAGCAAATATCCTCAAACCAAACTCGGACTAGATGATCATCACTTCCACAGCTTGCAAAGTAAGAGCCGTCAGCAGAAAAAGCCAGATGAGACACAGTCTCGTCAAACACAGGTGATCTCCATGCACACGCCCACCGTTGAAGTATTTCGGTGTCGTCATTATTATTACCTACCAATTAATTTCTGTACAAAACACCTTTTTTATATTTAAATACTATCAGACTCCGTATTGAAAAAGGAGAATGAAATACCGCTAAGGAATTTCTAGAGTCATATTACTTCACCAAAGTGGAATATATAAAGAACACGCCTACGATGCTTAATGATCAAGTTCAGGGGCATCAATAAGGGAAGGGTGAATTGCCCCTTTGGAATTTTGCCCCCCCACCCAGATTTCGAAAAATCCTGTTTTTGATATTTTCATTAAAAACCATCTTGTTTTTAGTAATCGCAGTGAAAGAAATCCCCAAAACAACAAAATTGCCTCCCCCTGGATTCTGAAGAATATATTTTGCTCCCCTCCCTACACTTTGCGAATTGGTGCGTATGACTAAGTCACTAAATCAAATTGAATATGACTTTTACAATTAGGTATCGTTTGAATTCAAAATTCCCTCTTTTAAAATACAGCAAACAAGTTAGAAGGGCTTATTAAATATGTAGTGTACTAAAAAAATGGGGAGGGGAGGGGGACAAAAGACAACATATTTTCTAATGCTTAGAATTTCACTGAAAGTATTTTGGGTCTATAAACAGCATGAAATTATAAGCAGTAAATATCGTTTTCCGACATGTAGTTGGAATTTAAGACAAAGAAAACTTAACCAAAACTTTATAGATGTGCTTGCCGTTTTTTTAAATGGCAACTTTTCTATCTTTGCATCTCCCTTGTGAAGCCTCAAATAATCAGTGCATAGATAAAAACTTGATTTTTGGTAACACAAGTTTCTATTGAAGGATTAACGTGATTTATAATAATTGAAGCTAACTTAATTCTATGATTTCTTCAAAACTTCTATTTTGAAATACAAAAGTAGAAAGCACAGCTCGTGACAAGATATATCTGCCTATGTAGCTTTCTTTCACTGTTGGAGAAACTACTAGACCTCATTTCATTTCTTTAATTTCTTTTCTATTTTTTCAGGCACTATGTTATTGTAGCTGAACCTATACATGAATCTCCGACACTTATCATCTAAAGACCGTTTAGATGACACTTATCGTCTAAAGGCCATCTAAAGGCTTAAAGTCTGACACTTATCATCTACTCATCATCTCCGACAATCAACAGTTTGCCAAATATTTTCTCGTCAATCGTCACATGAGTTTTGAGAACCTTTTATTACATGCACTATAATGGTAATTTTACATAATTGGTGCCACTCAATTACTTGATTGGAATAGCATTTACCTCTCAATTACTCGGACTATCTATCTTGGCTTTTTCTACCATGTCTGCCATGTCTGGATGCCTACAGCAAAATATTTGATTTTCATTTCAAAATCAACGGACTCGGCTTGTCTTCAAATCACTTTTGACCCTTATGAAAGGCACTAAACTTCAATCAAATGAGCCCCATCTGAAGTTTATACGACTACCCATTCCATAAAACCTTATATGCCCCAGGGGCATAACTTAGGGGCTGTGTCATCGCTGAGGGCATTTATATATGTTCTTTGGACCATTTTCAACAAAATGACTATTTTGTCAACAATATGACGCATACAAGATCGTGGAAACGACTACATTCTTCTTCACATTCAGAGGGACGTGATGCATGAAGGCCGGCGTTTAACCCCCCCCCCCACCGCGGAAAATACCCCCCCCCCCCCGTGGAAAATAAGGCGTGGGAAGGCAATAGGCTACAGAAAAAAGCAAAATCTAACAAGCTGAAAATACGTTTGAAAATCAAAGTTTTCAAAATCTTAATAATTTTCTTTGGTCTCTTTCCTAAAATAAAAAAAAGTTGTGTATTTTTTTAAGAATCAGGAGCATACCCAGGGGAAATTCGGGTCCACCCCCTTTATGCTTCCTAACATTTCAATATTTTCCAATAGCTTGTTATATATTTTTATGTACTCTACGTTTTTGGGAAGTAATTTCCCCCCCCCCCCACCCCGTCCCCACAATAGATTCGAGTGAATGCACTTGTCCAGAACAGAATAGACTTCATGGAAAACAAATCAGGGAAATTTTCTTGCATCAGATTTTTGAACCTGCACACAGGGGGAGGATATGCACCAGGATTATTTTAAACGAGGACCTCCCCCCCCCCTTTCAAGAAAATTTGGATATTTTGGGAAAGATACTTTTTGAGTTTTTGCAAAAGGCCTAAAATATTTGGATGACGTAGTTACCTGAGTCGTCAGATCCCTCACTTTCATCTCCGACATCAAACGACACTTTCTTCGATTTCTTCCTACATTCACCCAAGAACGAATCCCGATGTGATAAGTTGCCTTTCCATAACTGAATTTGTTCACCTCCAATCAGCAGCCGTGTTCCATCCCGGTTAAATTCAAGAGAATGAACGGGAAAATCAGCACCAAATGTAAATTTCTCAACCCACCAGTAGTCTAATTTCTGGAATAAAAAATATTTTGCTAAAAATAATAATAATAAAAAAAAACTCTGAAATGCCCCAATAATAGCTCAAAGGTACAAAATCAAAATGCAATGCATAGAAAAGATAAATTGTGTGCATACACAGTATCACGTTATTAGGTGAGGCGGCAGGTGACAGTCAATATGAGTTTTAATAAGAAAATAAAATAAAAAAAAGGCTATCACTTAAACTAATAGTAATTTACAATATTTTCCAGATGTAAAGGATATTTTCCAGATGTAAAGGATATTTTCCAAATGTAAATCCCATACTTCAAAAAAGGGTGCTTTATACTCAAGTTTCAAGGTGCAGCCATTTCTGTCAAAATTCTCTTGGGGGAGAGGCTTCAGACTGGAGTAGAGAGAACTACCATTTCTATGTTGTTCATCCTCGCCTTTCACAATGCATCTCCTGCATTTTTTTTACGACTTATTGTTAAAAATTATATTTATGGTTATTACTACCTCTAAATTGATTGGAGAAGTATGGGAGCTCATTGGATGTCCCATTTTTTATTTAACTTAATAAACAAGTACTTTTCCCTCTAGTCTATTGTCCCTCTAAAAACTAAGAAAAATCAAACAGGAAGAATCATTTTAGTTGTGTTCGCCATTTCATTCTGAATCTCTAGAGTAAATTGCTGAAAGGATCAAATAAAAACTGTATGCAGAAATTTTTTTTTCAAAAGTTTTTTATTGCAAAAGCACTATTTTGCAGATGATACATTATGAAGTGGTAGAACTGAACTATGTGAAGACAGGCACTCAAGAATAGGACAAATCCTGTTTTTTCCGCTGTTTATTTGACAACAAAGTAAAGAGTCAACACAGTGGATACAATCATTTTAGTAGGAATTAGTCAGTTCATTCAAAAATAATCTCCCATTGTTATTTCTGGTACAAGCTGTGATTTCTGGTACTAATTTATAGCCATATACCACCTCAAGAGAGGTTTATAGTTTGATGAAACACGAGTCTGTTCAAAATGTGCTATAATAATCTTTAAGAAATCTAATTTTTCACCATAATTGATTCTGGAAAACATGTCTTCGCCGATTAAGTGCATAAAACAAGAAAAGAAATACAAGGACTGCTGACAAATTATTTAATGAATCAGTCAAACTTAAAAAAAGAAAAATTCCATTCTTCGTTCGAATTCCTTTTCAAGAGTAACTACGGAAAGACAGTGTGGTCTTAAAAGCAAATTAGATTAAATGTACAAGCTTTACTATAAAACATAAAATCGCGAAGAAAGGAAGAAAACGAGGACTAATAACAGCCAGTGAAAAAATTTAAAAATTTTGCAAATATTTCGGTCAAGACCTCTGCTTGAGCGTCCTAAGAAAGTTTAGTGTTTTTATTTTAAGGTTTGGTTTTTATATTTTTATCAGTTTTATTCTGCACTGAGGACGGTCAAGCGGAGGTCTTGACCGAAATACTTGCATAATTTTTCAATTTTTTCACTGGCTGTTAATTATTCTCGTTTTCTTCCTTTCTTCGCGATTTTTTGTTTTATCATAATTAGCCAGTGTGGTCTCAGAAATTATTTACAAGCTTTACTCATATAATACCCAAGTATCCATAGGGGAAACTGCATAAATACACTTATGCTTTAAAGAGGATGAATTACTAGGGTTATAGAAAAAAATTCGAATGCTTATATTTTATAGTTAAAAAAGGAAGAAAAAATAACTCAATAATTGGAACAGGGAAAATAAGATGAATTGAAAAAAAGTAGGCAAACATGAATACGTTTGAAATAAAAACAGAAACTTAAACTAACATCTGTTAGCCTGCAATTCTCCGTTTTCTAATTGCATGTGTACAGAAGGACCAAATAGAATTAAAGGACAAAAAGTACCACATAGTGATACCAATAGTAAATTTTACAAGAATGCTAAATAATAATAAGCATGAAAAAGTGTTTTTTTTTCTTATGGTTGATCTATCACCCTTGCCACTCCCACAACGCCACACCTTCTTTCGCCTTCTGTGTAGCGAGGTAGACATAACACCACCACGTATGTAGATTTAATAAACATCACTGGTCCAAATCTGAATTGTAGGTCATAAACATCTCTGCTACAAGTATATAAGGAGATATCAATAACGAATAGGTCTTACATGTGGTGTGTTCTGTAGAGGTAAAGGCGAAGGCTCAAAAATTACGATTTTTCTTCCATAAGCAGCAGCAATAATTCCAGTGTCATTAGAACAATCAATACATCCAACAGCTGCATCATCTGATGCTGGAATGATCTGTACTCGCTCAAAACTAACAGCTAATATTACTATATTTGAACCAGACCCATACGCCTGAAAAAAGAAATGAACATTATAATCTTCATTTTTCAAAAAATATAAAGAAATCAAATATTTACTGGTATTTTCAAAATATTGGGAAACTAATAAACATTCTTTTGATATTAGTTTCCCTTGAGCCGTCATCTGACGGTAAGCAGCATAGTTTGGTAATTATCTATTTTTAAAATAAGCATGTTGTCTTCTTTCAAAACAACAATGAGAAACTTTCTTTTTAAAATAATTTCTGGAGAGAGGTCATTCCACATGCCAACAGTGCATTGAACAAAGCTCTCTTTTAGGTACTCACTGGAGTTCCCTCATGTAGGTTTTCCTAAACGAGTGGCACTGTGGTGAGCTTATCTCATGAGCTTAGCTCTGCCAGACATGAGCTTAGGCAGCTCCTCTGGTGGAGGACAATAAATATATTTCTAAAGAATGCCCTAGACACTATATGAAAGCGCTTTTGTAATGGCTACAGTGTACTGGTAAAATATTTACGTGGTGTTTTCATGCTGACTACTTGATTTTGGATTCATTTGATAGGGGAAATATGGGTTTTTAGGGCAAGTGCAATATGAGGGAAAATTTCCGTGGGAGATACTTTCCATTGAAAGGGGAGGGGATTCAGAAAAAAAAATACATAAGAGGGATTAAACTCTAGTATAAACTGATAAACGATCAGAAATTAAATAAAAAACAAGCGTTTTTTTTTAGAATAGAGCATGCTAAGGAGAATTTTTTAGGCGAAATTGTGAGCAAAAAATTTCCTGGGGAGAATTCACAGCAAGGATGGAATTGTCCGGGGGTTATTTCCACTGGAGGGGGAGCATCTTACGGGGGAGAACTTTCCAAGGAGGATTTTTTCTTGGGTAGGGGAATTTCCATGGAGGGGTAGGCGGGTTTCCCCGCATTATTTTAAAAACGATTAAAAATCAAATCTAAAACAAGTTTTTCACCTTAAAGTATGGAGCAACATTAAAACTCAAAAGGAACAGAAATTATTCCGTATGCGAGGGGGCTACCAGTAGTAACCATCTTTTGAATTCTAAGAGTCCTATGTACCAACAGGTTTTTCTGGTAGAACCTTATACTTTGCGTACACTCCCGTATCAAACAGATTGGGTATAATCTATTTTGATTCAATTTTTTTTGACACAATTAACTGAATTTCTATTTCATGATATACAAGTTTTTTTTTAGGTTAAATCCGTGTCAGAAAAACCGGTGTGTCTTTTTTAGTTGCCAAATATATTCTACTATTTTTTGTATACATTCAGGTTTCAAATTAGATTCTTCAACAGTTTTGAATAGTTTATTCAACTTAACACTACTGACATTTTTTGTGAACATTTACATAGAAAATGGATAATTCTAAGCAATTTCTGGTGAGTAAAATTTTCTCATTCTTATAATAAAAAGAAATTGTCTTGTCATTAAGTTAAGAAAGAAATTCTTTCCTTACACTGTGTGGTTACCTCTTTTAAAAAGTTTTGACTACTTAATGACAAGACACTAGAACTAAGGGTACTTATGCACTTAGAAGCCTATTGTTTAGGAGCTGAAACCTCTACATAGTTCTCTTATAGGCTGAAATTTACGGTGCGATTTTTATCAAGATCAGTGGGCCTTTTTAGGGATTTTTTTGAATTATTGCTTAGCTTTAAATCGATAATTTGGGATTAGAATAATATCTTGATTCTTTTAATGTATTAATTGTTACAAAAGCTTCCTTTTTATCCAGTTCTGTTTCTTTTTTTTAGTTTTGTTTTTTATAATGCTTAAGGCACAGTCCTCCTTTACAATGCGATTTTTATAAATATAAGTGAGCCTTTTTAGTACTGTTTTTCTAAAATTGCTTATCTTTCAATCGGTAATTTTTGTTTAGAATAAATTGTTGATTCTTTTAATGTATTAATTGTTAAAAAATTTTTCTTTTTAGAGTTTTTGTTACTAATAACTTGATTTTTTCCTTACTTATAGTTCGTGACCATGTACTGCTGGAAAATGTATTTCAGTGATATTTTAGATCATAGTAGCCTAATAGTGCTTTTAGTCTTTAGAAGAAGAACCAAAACAATTTATAATCTATGCTGCTTACCTTATTTTAATAGCTTAAAATCATTATAAAAAATATAATTTTTTAAAAATTATTTTTTTATTTTTATAAAAAAGGAAAATATAAATTTTTATTTAATTGAAAAAAAAAAAAAAATTTCCAGCTCCCCCTATTTTAACACCAGTTTTTTAATGCAAAAAATAGGCACATATTGCACCCTGTTTAAATCAGAATAATCCATGGATTCTTAATCTTTATGACCCAAGGACCAAAATGGCCCCATTCCCCCTGCCAGCTTTTTAGCAGAAAAATAAGTATCTTGCAACTTTTTCGAAGCAAAAAAAAAAAGGCTCAAGTAAGGTTTTGTAAAATTTCGTGGCAAACCCAGTTTTGTCGAATTAAGATTCAGTTGCTCAAAAAAGTAATTAAAAACCCCTGATCTTGAAATCAAGATGGTTTTTAGACTACTTTAGATGCCTAACATAAACTGAATTATTTTCCAAACCCAAAATGCATTTTTTCGTTTGCTAAATTTTTGCCTTTTTTTTTGTTAAAGGAAGAAGATACGTGCTATAATGCCCCTCTGGAAAAGAAAGCGAGATGGAGCAAACCTGCATTAATGCAAGCCACAAGGCCATCTATTATCAAATATGCCGGTAGAATTACACACGATCTGGACCAACCAATAGCTGCGAATCTTTTAATGCCAGGGTCCTCTGACGCCAGTGTTAGCTCCACGCAAGTTGGAAGGAAGTTGAAAAGGGAATGGGCTGCTTCACATAATGCCTCAGCCTCATCAGATCAAGATAGGAGGGATACTCCTCTTCACGCCGTGCCAGGGACTTCTGATGTGCAGCCATAGCTTTTAAATGTATATATTTTTTTTTTCAAAATTAAGACAAAATTTTCTCAGAAGCATTTATTTTGATGAGTAAAATTTAAAAATTTGTTTATAAACTATTGTATTTTCTTTAAATAAAAAAATTTTCTTTATATTTAAGGAATAATTATCATTAACTTCTATAAAAAAAAAAACCTTACATTTCAACTTATAACAAATACGCATTCTAATTAAATAATTCAAATATTCCTTTTAAAAAAAAAATAAATATTTGAAAAAAAAAAAACGATTTGCTATTTCACAGTTGGCAAGCACTCTTTAAACTGGTATTATTGCGCTAAGCTTTCGCACACACATCTGGGCTCTTATCAAATTACTCCATCGCCACTTAATCCACTGTGAATTTTATGTATGGTTGTAACAGGATTTCTTTGTGAAATAAGAAGCTCTTCTAAATAATCTCCAAATGGTTATTCGACAACGATGCAAAAACACATTATTTTGGGCCAATTCAGGCAATTATTTTCGTTGAAAAAGATGCTTTCGTGAAAAGAATTTGAGGCTGTTCTATTTGAACAGTGTTGTGAAGTCCGATACCTCCAACTCGAAAAGGTATTGATCCTTCTACCTCGAAGGAAGCGCCCAGGTCCCAAGGGGCCCCCCCGAGTGGGGTTGGGGGGGGGGCTCTAAAAATGAAAAACCTATCTTTTAATTGTACTTTTATTGTTGTTATGGATGGAGAAAAAAAGTTCTTCTCTCTTACAATAATTTATTTAGCCCAGGTCAAGTACATCCACAACTTCAAACAAATCCGTTGGCAAAAAACACAGGAAAATACGG